>NC_140754.1:22832500-22840000 GCF_051527215.1 Medicago sativa
TAAATGAGTATGGCTTTATTATTTGTGGAAACATTAGGAGAAATAAAAATAGGAGTAAAGTATTAATATTTTGGTTAATGGGAGTTAATTAGTAATTATGTGAGTTTAAGGGAGTTAAGAAAAATAAAGGAGAGGTTATGTTTATTGGGAAATAGAACAGAGAGGAGTCAAAAACATTTTTCACGTACAAAAGAAAAACATAAGTTTTGGGAGAAGAAGAGAAAACCTAGAAGAGGCAAAGAGAAGAGGAGGAACAATTCTGTAAGCTTTTGATTCATCTAAACTAAGGTAAGGGTGGGATTCCTTTCAATAATCATGGTATATAATTTGAAAATTGATGAATTTGTTGTTCTTGGTTTTTAGGGTTTGAGAAGTTATGTTAGATGTTGAATTATGATGAAACTTGTTGTTGAATTGCATGTTTATATGTTGTTTTGGTTGCTAGGTTGTATATGGAACCTGTAAACATTGTTCTAATTCATTTTGGGTGATTAGGGGATCAAAAATTGGGTTTTGGAGTGAAAACTGGTCTGTTCTCGTAAATCTGTCCATGTCCCATCGTAGTACGATGCTGGGAAATCGTACTACGATTTTTCCAGCAGCAAAAACAAATTTTTCAGTATATCCCATCGTAGTACGATGCATTCCATCGTAGTACGATGTAACAGTGACAGCATTCCCCTGTTTTGTGTTCTTGCGTCTTTTTCATCCGTTTTTGTTTTGAATTAGCTTTCGGTGTAAACATGAAAGTTGTAGATAGTTAAGTTAGCTTTAAAATGGCCTTGGTTTGGAGTGGAAAAGATTTGTTGATTTTGAGTTATGATAAAAATAGTCCAAGTGGGTCTTTCGCAAAATTTAAGAAAACTTAGCATAACTAATCCCAAGTTAGTCCAAAAACTTATGGTTGGTTTCCCAACTTCAAACTTAAGTGTTAGGGATTTAGTTGAGGTGTTTTATGGATATTTGACTTATGTTCTATTGATCAAAACTTAATTGCTTCTGGGGGGATGTTTTAGACTTTGAGATGAATGTAATTGATTCATATATATGCTATGTTGTTGATTTCCGTTGTTGATGTCATTGTAATCATCTGATGTCGAAGTTGGGGAGTGTGTCATAATTGTTTTAGGCACATATGTTGTTGTTGTAGTCGCTGTTGAAGTTGTATGTTGATATACACAAGTTGAGTCCATTGCATACTCACATCTGTTGGGGGCTTATGCCCTGGAATGTTCATCATTCAACCCGTTGGGGGCTTATGCCTGGAATGTTTATCATTCACCTGTTGGGGGCTTATGCCCTGGGATGCTTTAACCATCCAATTTGTTGAGGGCTTATGCCCTGGAATGCTTAGCATTCAACGCGCGTAGATTGGTACCACCTGCATGATGCATTAGTTGTTGTTGTCGTAACATTGTTGGGTTGTTGTTGTCGTTGTAGCATTGTCGAGTTGTTGTCGTTGTCGCATTGTCGAGTTGTCGGTGTCGTTGTGGATAACGTTGTTGTTGTTGTTGTTGCTATACCTTGTTGCTGAAAATAATTATGTCGTTGCTTATGTGTTTATTTAAATACATTATTAATGATGCCTGTTGTGATATGCTTTGTTGTTTTCATTAATTTGATGAATTATATATTATTATTATTGGATAAGTTTCTCACCCCTTCTGCGTATATGTTGCCTCGACCGTGGGTAATGTGCAGGTACTGATGACTTGTAGGTTTGGTCGGCTCAAGTGTCTAGGGCTCTGATACATACTAGAATGGGGAAATCGTTGCGAATGTCTTCTCATTTCTTTTATGTATCACATATTTTGGAAAAGACTTGCTATTAGAGTTTATCGTTGTTGAAAATAAAGTTGAATTATGTTGGGGCCTTTGTGCCAAGATTTTCATTGATGTTGAATTTTGGTTGAAATTATATTTTTAAAGAATTATTCCGCTGCAGTTTATTAAGATTCTTTATGTTGGTCTTAAATAAATAGATATTTTCTATTTATGAATTTTTGAAAAGTAGTGTGACACTCCGTTGTGTGATTACTCTGATTATAATAATTAATAATACGTTGTTGGGAGAACGGGGTGTTATAATTGGTATCAGAGCAGGTCGGTCCGTCCGGCCAATTAGTAGAGTCGTGTCGAGCCATGTAGAGTTGTTTGACAATTTATATTGTCTTAGTTGTGCTGATTTTTGTTGTTATGTAGAGTAGAGACCTGAAGGCTGCGAATATCATCTGTTACAAGAGAAATAGAATGGCTGGAAGAAACGATGCTGCGGTGGCTGCTGCGTTGGAAGCTATAGCCCAAGCTATAGGACAACAACAAAATGTTGGTGCTGGTGTTAATGCTGACGTAAGAATGTTGGAGGCCTTTCTGAGGAATCATCCTCCTACCTTCAAAGGAAGGTACGACCCTGATGGAGCACAAACATGGCTCAAAGAAGTTGAAAGAGTTTTCAGGGTTATGCAATGTACTGATGACCAGAAGGTGCGTTTTGGTACGCACATGCTAGCTGAGGAAGCTGATGATTGGTGGGTGAGTCTCTTACCTGAATTAGAGCAAGGTGATGCAGTTGTGACTTGGGCTGTGTTTAGGAGGGAGTTCCTAAACAGATATTTCCCTGAGGATGTTCGCGGAAGGAAAGAGATTGAGTTCCTTGAGCTGAAGCAAGGAAACATGTCGGTGACAGAGTATGCAGCCAAGTTTGTGGAGTTGGCTCAGTTTTATCCACACTATACTGGAGACAATGCTGAATTTTCTAAGTGCATAAAGTTTGAGAATGGTTTGCGTGCTGATATTAAGCGAGCCATTGGTTACCAGCAGATCCGTGACTTTTCTGCTTTGGTGAGCAGATGCAGAATCTATGAAGATGATACCAAAGCTCACTACAAGGTGATGAGTGACCGTAGGGGTAAGGGACAACAGAGTCGTCCGAAGCCTTACAGTGCCCCTGCTGACAAGGGCAAACAGAGGATGCCTGAGGAAAGGAGACCCAAGGGAAGAGATGTTCAAGCTGAGATAGTTTGCTACAAGTGTGGTGAGAAAGGCCACAAGAGTAATGCATGTACTCAACGGGATGAGAAGAAGTGTCATCGTTGTGGCAAGAAAGGGCATATCATGGCTGAGTGCAAGCGTGGTGACATGGTTTGCTTCAATTGTGATGAAGAGGGTCATCTTAGTTCTCAGTGCAAGAAGCCTAAGAAGAATCAGACTAGTGGGAAGGTGTTTGCATTGGCCGGTACACAAACGGCTAATGAAGATCGACTTATCAGAGGTACTTGTTTCTTTAATGGTACTCCTTTAATTGCTATTATTGATACTGGTGCTACACATTGTTTCATTGCTGTTGATTGTGCAAATAAGTTGGGTTTAGTTATGTCAAGTATGCCTGTGGAAATGGTTGTTGAAACTCCAGCTAAGGGTTCAGTAACCACATCGTTTGTTTGTCAGAGTTGCCCTATATCCATGTATGGTAGAGATTTTGAAGTTGATCTTGTATGTTTGCCATTGACGGGTATGGATGTGATCCTTGGTATGAACCGGTTGGAATACAACCATGTGCATATTAATTGTTTTAGAAAGACGGTGTACTTTTCTTCTGCGGAAGAAGAGAGTGGAGCAGAATTTTTATCTACCAAGCAGCTGAAGCGGTTAGAGCATGATGGAAACTTAATGTTTTCCTTGATGGCGTATTTGTCTGTAGAGAGTCAGTCGATAATTGACAGATTGCCCGTGGTGAATGAATTTCCTGAAGTTTTTCCTGATGAGATTCCAGATGTGCCACCAGAGAGGGAGGTTGAATTTTCGATTGATCTTGTACCGGGTACGAAGCCTGTGTCGATGGCTCCTTACCGTATGTCAGCCCCCGAGTTGGCAGAATTGAAGAAGCAGTTGGAAGAATTGCTTGATAAGAAGTTTGTAAGACCGAGTGTCTCACCTTGGGGAGCGCCGGTATTGTTGGTGAAGAAGAAGGATGGTAGCATGAGATTGTGCATAGATTACCATCAGCTTAATAAAGTGACGATAAAGAACAGGTATCCACTTCCGAGAATTGACGACTTGATGGATCAATTAGTGGGTGCTCGCGTGTTTAGTAAAATTGATTTGAGTTCAGGTTACCATCAGATTAAGGTGAAGGATGAAGATATGCAGAAGACGGCCTTTAGGACACGGTATGGCCATTATGAGTATAAAGTGATGCCCTTCGGTGTCACTAATGCGCCAGGTGTGTTCATGGAGTATATGAACAGAATTTTTCATGCTTTTCTGGATAAGTTTGTTGTTGTATTTATTGATGATATCTTGATTTATTCTAAGACTGAAGAAGAGCATGCAGAACATCTGAAGATTGTGTTGCAGGTGCTGAAAGAGAAGAAGTTGTATGCAAAGTTGTCAAAGTGCGAGTTCTGGTTAAGTGAAGTAAGTTTCCTTGGCCATATTATTTCTGGTAGTGGTATTGCAGTTGACCCGTCGAAGGTTGAAGCGGTATCACAATGGGAGACTCCTAAGTCAGTTACAGAGATTAAAAGTTTTCTTGGTTTGGCTGGTTATTACAGAAGATTTATCGAAGGATTTTCGAAGTTGGCACTTCCATTGACTCAGTTGACCTGTAAAGGTAAAGATTTTGTGTGGGATGCTCAGTGTGAGAATAATTTCAATGAGTTGAAGCGAAGATTGACAACGGCTCCAATTTTAATTTTACCAGAGCCGGATAAACCTTTTGTGGTATATTGTGATGCGTCCAAGTTGGGCTTAGGTGGTGTGCTTATGCAAGATGGCAAGGTAGTAGCTTATGCTTCGAGACAATTGAGAATACATGAGAAGAATTATCCTACACATGATTTAGAGTTGGCTGCTGTGGTTTTTGTGTTGAAAATTTGGAGGCATTATTTGTACGGTTCCAGATTTGAAGTGTTTAGTGATCATAAGAGTCTGAAATATTTATTTGATCAAAAAGAGTTGAACATGAGGCAGAGAAGGTGGCTAGAGTTGTTGAAAGATTATGATTTTGGCTTAAATTACCATCCGGGTAAAGCTAATGTGGTTGCAGATGACTTGAGTAGGAAAACGTTGCACATGTTGACTATGATGGTGAAAGAATTTGAATTGCTGGAACAGTTTAGAGACTTAAGTCTTGTTTGTGAATTGGCACCTCAGAGTGTGTAGTTGGGTATGTTGAAAATTAATAATGATTTCTTGAAGAGTATCAAAGAAGCCCAGGAGGTTGATGTGAAATTTGTAGACTTGATGGGTGCTAGTAATCAGAATGCAGATGGTGATTTTCAGGTTGATGATCAAGGAGTGTTGAGATTCCGAGGTAGGATTTGTATTCCTGATAATAATGAATTGAAAAAGTTGATTTTAGAAGAAAGTCACAAAAGCAACTTGAGTATCCATCCGGGAGCTACAAAGATGTACCACGACTTGAAGAAACTGTTTTGGTGGTCTGGGTTGAAGCGAGATGTCGCACAATTTGTATATGCTTGTTTGACTTGTCAGAAATCGAAAGTTGAACATCAGAAGCCTGCTGGTTTGTTGACGCCTTTAGATGTGCCGGAATGGAAATGGGATAGCATCTCCATGGACTTTGTGACGAGTTTACCAAACACTCAAAGAGGGCATGATGCCATTTGGGTTGTTGTCGATAGATTGACGAAGTCGGCACACTTTATTCCAATTAATATCACTTATTCGGTAGCTCAGTTGGCGGAGATTTATATTCATAATATTGTGAAGTTGCATGGTGTCCCGTCGAGTATTGTGTCGGATAGAGATCCGAGGTTCGCTTCGAGATTTTGGAAGAGCTTGCAAGAAGCTTTGGGCTCTCAGCTGAAGTTGAGTTCAGCTTATCATCCGCAAACAGATGGTCAGTCGGAAAGGACGATTCAATCATTAGAAGATTTGTTGAGGGTGTGTGTACTTGAGCAAGGTGGAGCTTGGGACAGTCACCTACCATTGATAGAGTTCACGTACAACAATAGTTACCATTCGAGTATTGGTATGGCACCTTTCGAAGCTTTATATGGTCGAAGGTGTAGAACTCCTTTATGTTGGTTTGAGTCGGGTGAAAGTATTGTGTTGGGACCTGAAATAGTTCAGCAGACTACGGAGAAGGTCAAGATGATAAGAGAGCATATGAAAGCGTCGCAGAGTCGACAGAAAAGTTATCATGACAAGCGTAGGAAGGACCTTGAGTTTCAAGAGGGTGACCATGTGTTCTTGAGAGTCACTCCTATGACCGGTGTGGGTCGTGCATTGAAGTCCAAGAAGTTGACTCCAAAGTTTATTGGTCCTTATCAAATATCTGAGAGAATTGGCTCGGTGGCTTATAGAGTTGGTTTGCCACCACATCTTTCGAACTTGCATGATGTGTTTCATGTGTCGCAACTTCGGAAGTATGTAGCGGACCCTTCACATGTTATTCCTAGAGATGATGTGCAAGTTAGGGACAATCTTACGGTGGAAACTTTACCTTTGAGGATTGATGATCGTAAGGTGAAGACGTTGAGAGGCAAAGATATACCTCTAGTGAGGGTTGTTTGGGGAGGAGCAACTGGTGAAAGTCTTACTTGGGAGTTGGAGAGTAAGATGCAGGAGTCATATCCTGAGTTGTTTGCTTGAGGTAATATTTCGAGGACGAAATTCTATAAGTTGGGGAGAGTTGTAACGCCCCATTTTTATTCTATTACTTTTAATAGATGTGTGAATATTTTTATATGACTTTATCTGTTAAATATATGATTTTATGTGAAATATGTGTTTTTGGTGATTTTATGTGATATATGGTGTGATGCTATTTTATTATATGATTTAGGGAGTTGTATATTATTTAAATGAGTATGGCTTTATTATTTGTGGAAACATTAGGAGAAATAAAAATAGGAGTAAAGTATTAATATTTTGGTTAATGGGAGTTAATTAGTAATTATGTGAGTTTAAGGGAGTTAAGAAAAATAAAGGAGAGGTTATGTTTATTGGGAAATAGAATAGAGAGGAGTCAGAAACATTTTTCACGTACAAAAGAAAAACATAAGTTTTGGGAGAAGAAGAGAAAACCTAGAAGAGGCAAAGAGAAGAGGAGGAAAAGTTCTGTAAGCTTTTGATTCATCTAAACTAAGGTAAGGGTGGGATTCCTTTCAATAATCATGGTATATAATTTGAAAATTGATGAATTTGTTGTTCTTGGTTTTTAGGGTTTGAGAAGTTATGTTAGATGTTGAATTATGATGAAACTTGTTGTTGAATTGCATGTTTATATGTTGTTTTGGTTGCTAGGTTGTATATGGAACCTGTAAACATTGTTCTAATTCATTTTGGGTGATTAGGGGATCAAAAATTGGGTTTTGGAGTGAAAACTGGTCTGTTCTCGTAAATCTGTCCATGTCCCATCGTAGTACGATGCTGGGAAATTGTACTACGATTTTTCCAGCAGCAAAAACAAATTTTTCAATATATCCCATCATAGTACGATGCATTCCATCGTAGTACGATGTAACAGTGACA
>NC_140754.1:22855000-22862500 GCF_051527215.1 Medicago sativa
TCTATGACGACTATGATTATGATCATGTAAGAATCCATGCACGTTTATGTTTAAGAACAAGAGCACTAGATGCTATATGACAAGCTTAAGGCATGGAATAGAACAAGTAAGAACATGATACCGAAGACGATCTTAGGTTTCCCCTAATCGTCCGGTTTAGAATCGTGCCATGATTATGTTATGTTTAGGCCTCGATACATAGAGTGTATTCTTGGCAATGCGGTTTTAGGTTCCCCCTCAACCGCCATGACACGTATAGGAAGTGAAGCCTATAACAAGTTAAGATAAGACTATGACGGCTCTAGTATGCACGACCGTCTAGTATGCAAGTCCCCACACACGTATAATCAACCGTCAGGTTGTAATGTAGACACGTGGTGACCGTAGGTTTCCCCTTGAGGTTGCCTATAGCCTAGGATTTAGGGGAACTCACTGAGACATTATGTCTCATCCCAATCCTTATTTGTTTCAGATAAACAGGTTGGATTTGCAAGCTTGAAGTCGGATGGATATTTCAACAAGTGTGCGTTCGTGTCGCTGCAGGATGCTTTGGATTTTTAAGGATTAATTATATATGTATGGTTGAGATGGTTATGTTATTTATGTTCGGACGCAATTTGTTGTATAAATATTCGTTTGTATGTAGTTTATGTTGTAAATTTTAATGTATCCAGTACTAATATTGACACACGTGCTAGACTTTCTAGATACGTCTGGTATGGGTGTTACATTTGGTATCAGAGCAGGTCGATTCAGATCGTGCCATGGGTCATTAAATTACAACTAAGGTAGTGGGACCATTGAGTTTCGGGTAAATGTTTTAATTGTCGTTGTTAGTTGAGCCTGATCAACTCAATTTAGCACTCGACGGTTAGAACGGATGTCTGAGAGCTGAATAGGACCCAGGATGAACGAAGTATGTGATGAAGATGCACTGGAAAGTGTGAACTCAGAAGTAAGAACTTGGATAAGTATTAGTAAGAGTTTGATCGTGCCAAAAGGTGGCTGGTGAACTAATCAAGCACAAGAGTGAATCCTCCGGGAATGTAAGGCATGTTAAGAAAGAACGTTCCGACAAATTCGAGTATGATGTTAGTGATACTTCATGTATCCTTAAGTGAAGAACTTGGAATATATATATATTCTGGAATGTCAGTACAAGGATACAAGATAGATATAAGTCGACATATGATAACGGAGTCGGCAGGCTCTCAGGAATAGCGATATGTGAATGAAGTTAAGGACAAGTATGCTCGGAAAGTTGCGTAAGTGGCAATGTAACGAGGTAAGCTTTTCATAGTGGAGGAAGTTAAGGATTCAAGAGAAAGTTTATGTTATCAGAAGTAAGGCATTGATTTCCGGTGTGCCAAGAATTGTATCGAAAAAGGTTGATGTTGCCATGCATATGTTACAGAATATTTTACGACGATAGGAATGAATGATGTGCATTGTATACTTGAGAATAAGAATTTTATGCAATAAATGTTTCCTGAAAAATAGAGTTGGAGAAGCTCACCAATAGCAAGCCTGTGATGAAACTCCCCGTTTTGTGAAATTTACTAGTTTGTTTCTATGGCTTGCAATGACTATTGGAGAGATGTCTTCACAATAATATTTTACGTGATGAAAATCTTTTATGACATCAAGTAACGAATGCACATCACATTCTATGATTTCTAAGGAACAAAGTGCATGGACAAGTATTAACGGAATCGATACGGTTTAAGGTAGTTTTGGAAGTTAATGTGTCAAGAGTCAAGGAAGAGCTCAGATCAAGAGTTTGGAAGTTCCGGTATTGATATGGAAGTCATAGAGGTGAAGGTATGAATTAAGAAGTTATGAGAAATCACAAGGTTCTCGGATTATGTGGAATTATGACGTATCTCTCGAACCTATGTTTTGCTTAATTGACTCCCTAAGGCTCATTATGAAATTGAACTATAAAGTTTAAATAATATTTAGAAAGATTTACGCGTATGGCCGATTGAAGTTGATATTTTGGAAAAAAAATTCACAAGAGATTTTCTAGGAACCGGTTTGCTATAACACTCGTAGAACGGGCTAGACTTATTAGAGTCTAGGTTTGATGGCACGTGTGTGTTATCAACTCGTTCTATGATTTTAGAGCAACAGCCGGGGCCTAAACTTAATATGTTTATAAAGTAGAAAAATCATCAACGTCAATGACCCGTGCGCTAGTTTACGAAGTTTTCTTTAAAAGAAAAAAAAAATTAATGAGCAAGCATTGGTATGATTAAGAAAAATATAGTCCGCGAGAATGCGAAGGTACAAGGATTAGATATTCAAGAAAGTCATGTTCAAGTGCTAGATGGGTTTGTTAACAGATTTTGAGTTTACTTGAAAACAAGTTCAAATATGATATGTGTGGTAAATGCAACCAGCAAGAACATAAGGTTTACCCCCGAGTCAAGTATTATGAGCATAAGATAAGTTATCATGAGTTTTGATCCTACAAGGTAGTGGTAAGAACTAAGTGTAAGGTTGTGAGTTGGGTGCAACATGGGAAATCTTGAGAACAGTTTAAGAAGTTAGTATTCAAGTGGTAAGCATGAATTGAAGTTTCAATTGCTCGAACGGGTTAGAGTATTAGTTTAAGCCAACCGGTGGGAATCAGAGTAGCGCCATGGAACACATGGGAGTTTTAGTATGTATGAAGCTTCGTGAAGAATGTTCGGTTGGTAAGGCAAGTTTAGCAGAAGCATCATAAGACAAGTTAATGTCAAGAGGTTCAAGGATTTCCTACGAATATGTAAGCGGTATTGTGAGTATGTATATCAGTTAAGAATGTAAGAATCTACCTTCGGAGTTAAGTATGTTATTATGAAAGGAGATGCAACTCTCGAGTTGTGCAATGAGAATCATACTTTCGTATACGATACTTGTTGAGTGAAAACGATACTTGTTAAAATATGTTAAGTCATAATTTTAAAGCTTTTAAAAGTTAAGATTGGTATTATGGAACTTGGGAACGATATTTTATTTAAACTCATGGAATTATACATTTTCGAAACTGATGGAGTACGTCGTAAGTAAACTCACTTAAGACGTACAAAACTTCAGGACCAACTTGTCGTGGACAAGTTTTGGGCGAGTTGTTAAATCTTTTTCCAAAAATATCGAAACTCGTCCGGTGGTTCCTTTATACAATCAGTTTTGGAAATGATAAAATCTTTTAGTCATATATAAATTCGTTCCGAGAACCCAAATACCAAAGTTTAAGAAAAATTTCTTTAAGGACGATTTTAGAACACGTATCATTATCATTCAACAAGAGGCGGCACATAAAAGTATGTACATGTTATGGAGATGACAATGTCCGTATGAAGCCAATACCATGTAGGATACACGGAATTGTATTAAGAGTCTACGATGTATGTGCAAGTGGATGTGCTAGTAAGTTTCAAGAGTATGTGAACCATAATGTTGATTAATAGATTATCAGATGAAGTGGTGAGTTGATTACACTTTTCATGTCAAGTTATGTGAGTTACCCATTGGTTCGGGTGCGATAAGATGCAATGAGATTGCAATGAGATCGAAGATTTCCTAAGGCTCTGAAAAGAGATAAGAGATTCATGGAATCGTCTAAGTGAGTAATGAAAGTAAGAGGCATGTATCTCAAGGTACAGTAAGTAAGATAATGTATGAACTATATGTTTACATGATAAGATGTTTTAAATGCAAGAGAGCACTGCAGGGCAAACCTGGTTTCTGGTAGGATCCCAGTTTACAGGCAAATCCTGAGTGTTTTAGATAATGAAAAGTTACTATGAATGGTTCATACTAAGTGGATAAGTTATAGATTCAAGATAACCAATTCGCATGTAGCAAAAAGGTAAGTTTCAATCATGATGTTCAGAGATAGTTCTGTGATTTTGAGTAAGAGACTAAGATTGAAGAGACTATTTTCTTTTGTGAGGATTAAGTAAGAAGAGTGAGTTACATGTTTAGATGGGAAATTATACGATGAACCCCTTGAGAATGTATGATTAGAATATGTATGGCTTAGACCAATGATGATTGGTAAGTGATTTCCAAATTTCGAGGACGAAATTTCTTTAAGGGGGGTAGGGTGTAACATCCCGCTAAATTATCGACATACCGCAATATCACTGAACATGTCAGAGAAGAAATATTATGAAGGGTAATGTGGTAAATTCACGTTAGGCCAAGAGATATTTTTCATTCATTTTTCCCATTCTTATCCACACAAATCAGAAGCATATTCCCTCATCCTCTCCCTCCTCTCACGGTTTTTCCTCCCTCTTCACTCTTAATTTTTAATTTATTATCCAAACTCTAACCAATCCAACAAGCAATCCTTCTATCATGAATCTTGGATGATTTGAAGCGTGATTTATGTTTACAACTCCTACTTCTCTTCTTCTTCCTTGCTGGCCGATACATCCTTTCCTTTCTCATACTTGGAATGTTGATTCTTCAAGCTTTAGTGGTTGTATGCATGTATTGCTGACGTGGTAGAGGAACAAGAAACTCAAATCAGTGTCTGGGTCATAAGTTGGGAATGGAAGCTTTTCAGACTAATCAAAGTAAGTTCTCTAGCTCAATTCCCACCCTTAGGTTTGTGTGATTTTCTAAGCCTAGGTGTTTGAATTGATGTATAATTGCAAGAGATTAGTGGAGAAAGCACAAGCTGAATTAGGGTGTGTGAAATATGGATTTAGGTTTAATAAATTGGGGTTTAATCTACTGCAGGTAGGGCTTATATGCTGTTTGGAATGGTAGAATCAAGTGCTTAAGCTATTATATGAATGGATTTACGTTGATGCAAGAGGTGAAATTAAGTTTTGGCTTATGAGTGTGAACGATTTATACCTTGGGTTGACAAGAACATTAGAGTTGTTGTAGTTGCTGTTGAAGTAGCAAGATTGGAAGGATGGATAAGTAGAAACTATGGCAAAAGCATAAATCTAGGAATAAGCTGTTTTGCAGAAGTGCTTAGCAGGTAAATAAGCTGTTTTAGACAGCTGACAGAAAAATGTTTGCTGGATATTTAGATTCGTCATTCAATTCCCTTCAAATCGGATATAAGTTTCGTGCAATTCGGAATAGAAATGAATTCGGAAAATATGTTTTAAGTTTTGTATTTTCTGCTGAATTCTGGTTACGGATTTTGGAACAGGGCTCCACCGAAATGGCAAGAACTTTCTTACTGTGATTCGGAATCGAGCGGTTGTTGTTGCTATGGATAGCTAACGGAATTCCCGACGCCTTGACATTAGTTTCACTAAGTTCGGTTCAAAATTGAAGTCTGTAGTCGTTTTTGAAGTTGGAGACCAGAAGTGGGATTCGGAGCCAAACCATGATTATAAGTTGCTTTGTTGTGCTAAAGTTTGGATGCTCAAGGGTTTAAACAGAATTACAAATGAGTTGTGGAGAATGTTTGAGGTGAGTTCTTTAGATAGTTTTCCTACCTTGGGTTTGTGTGTGTGTCCATGTGAGAATCATGATCATGCTAGTTTATGAATTAGAGAAATTAGTACCCCTTTGTGCCATGAATTGCCAAGAAATGTTGTTAGTGTTTGCAATACTATTTATTATTACTGTTTTCTTATTCAAGTTGCAAAAAGGGAAATAAGTGAGCAAACATTTAACCATTGATCGGCAACACATGGTACACGAGATTAAGATAACATGTATTACGTTTGGGTAGCATATGATCTCTAAGTGCTGGGAATTTATAGAACCTCGACTTAGATACTCGAGAACGACCATGCTATTATGTAACTTAAGCACATTAGGTAGAAGTTATGTATGATCAAGATTATGCACGAAATGATTCATCGCTAATCGAGTAGGTTACAGACTCGTGATGATCATTTACGTAAGTTAAGTATAAGACCTTTATGCTTGAATAAGACTTTAAGCAAGACGTAGGTGCTCGTGTCTCTTGTTATCCACGCCAGGGGGATACGGGAGGTTCTCGACCTAAGGGGAACGGTTTAAGCCGCAAGGGACCCGCACGACACCGAGGGAGTCCGATGTACGTACATCGGTCATGTATGGGATTGATCTCGGGGTTACTCCACCCGGGACTATCCGTAAAATGAATCAAGATAATATTGTTTGTTCAACGCTAACCTAATGAATGAACTTATGTACGTTTATGTATGTTATGATTATGATTCTATGACGACTATGATTATGATCATGTAAGAATCCATGCACGTTTATGTTTAAGAACAAGAGCACTAGATGCTATATGACAAGCTTAAGGCATGGAATAGAACAAGTAAGAACATGATACCGAAGACGATCTAAGGTTTCCCCTAATCGTCCGGTTTAGAATCGTGCCATGATTATGTTATGTTTAGGCCTCGATACATAGAGTGTATTCTTGGCAATGCGGTTTTAGGTTCCCCCTCAACCGCCATGACACGTATAGGAAGTGAAGCCTATAACAAGTTAAGATAAGACTATGACGGCTCTAGTATGCACGACCGTCTAGTATGCAAGTCCCCACACACGTATAATCAACCGTCAGGTTGTAATGTAGACACGTGGTGACCGTAGGTTTCCCCTTGAGGTTGCCTATAGCCTAGGATTTAGGGGAACTCACTGAGACATTATGTCTCATCCCAATCCTTATTTGTTTCAGATAAACAGGTTGGATTTGCAAGCTTGAAGTCGGATGGATATTTCAACAAGTGTGCGTTCGTGTCGCTGCAGGATGCTTTGGATTTTTAAGGATTAATTATATATGTATGGTTGAGATGGTTATGTTATTTATGTTCGGACGCAATTTGTTGTATAAATATTCGTTTGTATGTAGTTTATGTTGTAAATTTTAATGTATCCAGTACTAATATTGACACACGTGCTAGACTTTCTAGATACGTCTGGTATGGGTGTTACAGCATATTCTATGCCCTAGCGAGGAAGGACCTCGCTATCAAAAACGCCAAGAGGGCAAGACTTGCATTACTTGTCATGTTTCTCGACACACTTCTATTTGACTGGCCTTGTGTGGGTTGAGTTTTGTGGGGAAGTCGAAACGCGGTGCCTTTGCCCACCAAGTGTTGTGCACGGACGACACTTCTATTGCATATACACTCAATGTGTTGCGTCGGTAGCCTCTTCAGAGGATGAGCTCAAAACTCAAACGTCCACCTACGTTCTTGCGATTTTGCACTCTTTGGTCGAAAAATCAAAATAAGTCGAGGCGTTGTCGGTTTTCCACGAAACTTGGCAGATCCTCTGCATGTATTTTTATAGAGATGCCTGCAAAAAACCAGCTCAAAACTCGAATTCTAGGTCGACTAGCGCGGATGTCGTGCTTTCTTGACGTTTTGACGCTTAAAAATTCGTAATTAACGAATCCCGCGTGCAAAATCCCCAAAATTTCTTGGGGGAGGCCCTTATGATGGACTAAACATGGCCGAATATTTGGGGGACAAAATTTGACCCGTCGGTGAACGCGCACTTGGGGGAAAATTGAGATTTTGCACTCTTTGGTCG
>NC_140754.1:22870000-22887500 GCF_051527215.1 Medicago sativa
TAAAACTAGACGTAATAATTAATCCAAATGTGTTTCAAAGCATGTTCATTGCTAGACATGTAAATTGCATCAAAGTCTTTCAAGTATCAAACTTGCACAACGTTCTTGAACATTCATAATTTCATCATCAGTAAACGGAGTTTTGTCTCCAAAAACCTGAAGAAGAAGAAAACCATTAATTATAATGTCATGAATTCAGCATTTTTTCAATGTATCTCTCAGTAAAAAAAACATTCAAAAGCTAGCTACAATCTTTACAATAATGCTCACTACTATCAAAGGTTCCAAGTATCATTTACAAACTTTGGTTACGGAAATATTGCCACTAAAACATTCCTATCATATTAGTTTTAGTATCTTTTTATCATTTTTTCACCTCTTCATATCTTCAGTTTCTCAATTTTTAAAATATCATTAAAACCCTTTTTAAAATGGCCATAATATCATCGCCTGCAATCCTAGATTCTCATAGTTGAAACTCAAGACACCACATGCTTAAGATGACAAAATGTACAAATTGTAGGACTACATAGGTGAACTTTAGCCTCCAAAAAAGATGCAACAGTAATACCTAAAAATGCTCATTATGCTTAGGCACAGTGTTGTTCTCTAGCACAACAACAGGTCTACCAGCAATATCAAGGGTGAAAACTTTGTCTAAAACAATTATATGGATGGACTATAAAACCCAAACAAGGGAATGACATATATTGGAAGAAGATGTCAAAATAGTAATACCTCATGTCTTTCTTTCATAGGAAATGGAACAGATGGTGAAATATCTTTTGAACCCTCTGGCAAAATAATCTGAAAGTTGCAAGCACCGACGAATGTATTAGTAAGTCATACCTACACAATATACCACAACGACAACAACCAAAGACAGGGTAGGAAAAAGTGCAAAAATTGAATCCTTGGTAAAAATATTTCAGATTTAGGAGTGAATAATTGTGTCAACAAGTGGTTACTAGTTAAACACGTGCGAAATAATTGGAGTTCACACTTATATTCTCATAAACTTAATCATTGACAACTGTAAAGTTAATATTTATATAGCTAAATTTATTTTCCAGTGCTATACTTCTAGTTCCACTGAAAAATATAAAGGTAAAATGTGATGTTGCATAACTCTGATAGATAAATTCTCAAAAGATTGCATTCCAAGTTTGCAACAAAAAAATGAAAAGAAAAAAGAACGTAAAATTATGTATTGACAAGATAAAATGATCTCACTGACCTTCAGAACAAGAGTGTCAATCACCAAATCATTAATGGGGGAACCAAAAGAGATATTAAGGAAGCACTTTCCATCGACTCCAAACAAGAAGTCCTAAAGTGGCAACCCATATCCAATGGTAAAATCCAATCCTTGAAAAATCTGCATGCAGATTTAAATTAAATAGAATAAAGCCAAATAACAATCCTCACCTAGAAGAGTAGGACATAGTCAAAATCCTGTAAACATCAAACAAAGGACCAGCTCCAAATGCATAGGATAATGAGTCATTCAGCTCGCCCAAGTAATAAAAAACCTAAGATTAAGGAGCGAAACAAAATCAGATACCAAGACACAAACCATGAGACCAAATCTAGCATCTAAGAATAATAGTATATGGATATGAAAAAACTTAAGGCCTCTGGTGATAAGTTTAGAAGCCGGGTACAATCAAAAAGGATGAAAACCAACAATACTTGTTTGTTATCTCAAATATCATGTAAAACACATCATAATAGCTTGGCTACATGAAGAAAGAGACTCCATATATGCAAAAATAGCATCGCACAATTTTCAATAGAACACATGACAGTTTAAATAATGAGCGGAATAACAATACCTTCGATACAAGTAGTGCAGCGACCTTTGGTGCGGATCAAACTCCTTGTCTTCATTCAAACTCTCACTATTAAACACACACATACAAAACACACATGTTTAATCTTCAACATTCATTTTGGCAGTTCACACTAAAAAACTAATACAACCAAGTAACAGTAGGTCAAAACATGATATCAACAAGCCAAAAAAAGCACAGAGGGCTACAATAACTCTGATTGACTCATTCATTCTGTCAATGGTGCATCGCGGAAAACTCTGATTGACTCATTTGTCTCCTATTAAAAGGATCAGAGGGAGTATCTGATATTGTAAACCAAAGCACTACAAAGACAGACAAATTAGTTTTCAATTTTTACCTTGTTCATAATAAGGATTTCCCTTCGGCTGCCCTTTCAAGTGCAGTTGTCGCTAAACTGAGTAGAGAATAAAGAAAGCTCAACGAAGGTTGTTGAAATTCAACGGAAGTAGGGTATAACATGTCAAGTATTGATTGTGAGTGAAAGAGATTATCATAAAAATGTTAATTGAAATAGCTTATATATAAGCACAGACACTTAACTGAAAAGTGGTTAATTGAGTTGATTTTTTAACAATATAATAGATGGCCCTACGCAAGGATGACTCATACAAATTGAGATAGAAATAAAGTGAATTACTAAAAAAATTAAATGAATATATTAGTACTTTCACAAGTGAGAACAAAGTATTATACCTTTATAAGAATAAGATAAACCATTATAGCAAGCTTCCAGCAAGAAATGTGCTCATAAATTGTGCTAGCAACCAAGGCATTGGTTTCTATCTTAACTTGTTAGAAGCTAGAACAATTTGTATGGTCTTTCTCAGATAATCAAAACTACCATTTTATAATAATAAATTATAATAATAAACAAGAAAATTAAAGACACTAACCGATGCACCACCTTTTGGTCTTGCACATAAGATTAGTTTGTTCAACACCATGAAAAGATCCAATGTTCTTGAAATTAAGGAAATACATAGTGACTTCAATAGGACCCTCTTAACTTACATAGGAAACTATTCTTCAAAATAACATATGTTCAAGACGTATGCATACATCGGTGCTCTATATCTATCACATTCATAATAAAGATGTTGTTAATTATAACCTCTCAATATTGGAAAGATACAACTACTATAAAAAATAACATTTAAACAACTTATAAAGTAACTTACATCAATAACACAGAGCAATAGTAATTCCGATATTTGAGTCTGCATCAACAATGCATGTTGAATTGGAATTCCTGTGAAGAGTACTGAGTACCAATACCACTGTCCAGTTTTGGATGATGTTGTATAAAATGATACATATGAGTATTTGTTTAATTCAGCTTACGTTAAAAGGAAATAGTTATACATAAGGAAAGTAATTAGGTAAATGGTGTTTATTTCTTAGTCAAGTCATAAGGAAAGTAAATGATGCATATGACATTTTCATAAGTTGTTTTCAGCTTATTTTCATAAGCTCTTGAACATAGCTTATGAAAATAGTTTATACTAGTTTATATCAAAATAATTTAACTTTATTTTACCTATTGTCATAGAAATAGCTTATGCATAAGTGCATATCATGATAAACACTAAAAAGCCTATCATGATAGGCATTTATGCTATAAGCTGCAAATTAACTTGTTTATCCAAACAGGGCCTATATCCATAAGCTCTATAATATGGCTTACAAAAATAGCTTATAGGTTTAGGTTATATGAAAACAGATTGATTTGATTTTATGCTTTGTTATAGAAGTAGCTTATACATAAGAACTTAACTGAAAAGTGGTTAATTGGGTTAAATTTTTAACAATATAAGCACTTAATTATGTTGTTTATACATATGGCATTAGCAGTAGCAAGAAAGCCATCCCATATTTCGGTGCATCATTAAGCCATGAATTATGTCATATTTCAGTTCAATTGAAGCATGAAGCAAAAAAGCCATGGCATGTTTGATGTTTCGATGCATTCAAAAAAGCCATTAACAATTCCCAATCCCCATTCCCCAAATTCTAAAATCCTAAAAAATTCCCAATTCTCAATTATAAAACCCTAAAACAAGTAATTGGAGAAGGAAAGTTTCAATTAGAAAATCAATTGTCTTACCTTGACTTAGAGTGAGTGAGAACTGACAGAGAGATACTGGGTTTGAAGAAGAGAGTAGAAGAGAGAAGATGTTGCTGCTGAGAGTGGAGAAGAGAGAGTCACTGGCTGCCGACTATGTTTGTTTGTTGTTGCGATTTGTTTCTGAGAATAGAGAAGAGCAGACACGCGCGAAGAAGAGAGAAGGTAGAGCGATTTGTATATGTTCTCTTCAGTTTTTTGTTTTATCGATTTGTATATGCTCTCTTCAGTTTTTTATTTTATTTTATTTTAATTTAATATGTATTTAAAATACTTTTTAAGTGGGGTTAAAATACTTAATATATATTGAAGCTAAAAATCTCACATCCGGTCAGCTTTTTAAGTCACGTGGATATCAATCCACTTAAAATCCTTGTGTCAATAAGTATATTTTGTACTAGTGGCATCACCAGAAGAGAGTTCAATGAGGGCGAGTTAGTACTGCTATTTAACTCGAGGTTGAAACTCTTCCCTGGAAAACTTCGCTCTAGATGGAGTGGACCATTTGAAGTGACTAGAGTTAACCAATCCGGTGCAATTGAAGTCTGGAGTGAATCCACCGGAAAGTTTTTAGTAAATGGCCAGAGGCTGAAGCACTACCATCCAGCAGAGAAAGTAGGACATGTCGCTACTCTAGTGATGTGTCCCCCTTAATGGCCAAGCACTGAAAAGTCGAGCTACTGACATTAAACGAAGCGCTGCGTGGGAGGCAACCCACAAGTTTAAGTTTAGTTTAGTTTAGTCAATTAAGTGAATAAAAAGATGCAATCGAAGATGATCAACACCATAATCCACCCCCTCCCCCATATTTTCATGCTAATTTTTCCGCAGGTACAAACCACTTCATGATCAGGCGTATATACACGCCCCTGTTGATTCTATCGATGATTGATCTTGCTTGGTAATATCTTTCCTTTTCGCATATTTTTGTTAATTTACATTGAGGTCAATGTAGGATTTAAGTGTGGGGGAGGAATTTCCCACCTTAATAGTTTAGGATTTTCATTTTCATTAATAAAGTAGAGTTATCGAGTCAATGCATGTGCTGTCGAGTCATTTATGTGTGTGATTTTGCTTTGTTATTGAGTTCTCCTGTTTCTTGAACCAAATAATTTTTTTTAAAGATTTAGGATATGTAGCTTACTGAGAAAGTATATAAGTTTCAAAGGTAAAAAGGTTAAAGTTTAAGGATACTGGGAAAATTTCAACATAATCGGTATTATTCCAACACCTAAAGTCTCCCAAATATGGATCCTAATTTAAATAACCGTTGTGCCATAGTCTCAAAAATTTTTATTTCTTAGTAATCCACAAGTAGTTTATTTATCCAGTCGGATGCCATCTATAGTCACACATTAAGTAGGTTAGTCGATGAATATAAGCGCGAACTTAATAAAGGGACCAATAATGGTTAACCTTGAATAAAGGGCAACCCGGTTAACCTTGAATATCTATTCAAAAATGCATCTATGCGCAAAATGTGCAAATTCATAGAAAGATGTGTTAAAACGACGCTAACCGGTTAGCCTACCATGTGTGTGACAATGTTATAGATAATTAAGGATCTTAATGTGACTGTCTCGAATGAAAGAGGATGAACGAAATGGGGGGGTTAAGAGACTAAGATACAACGGCATGATTTAAATTAGTATGCTAGGAGGGAGACTTTTGTCCGCAAATTGCTGTTCGTGTTGTTACAATACCCTTGATGTTGATTCTAGTACCAAGACGATTAGCCTTTGATCTTTTTGAATTTGGAACCACGTATATTTATTTGTGATGCTATTTCCCTAAGTTTATGTGTGTGAGTTGCTGCATTCTAATGTTTTTATATGCAAGCTAAGTTGCTTGAGGACAAGCAACGGTTCAAGTGTAGGGGAGTTTGATAACATGTAAAATGCACTATTATTTTGACTCGACTCACACATGTTTTGATCTTGATTTCTTTAGATTTTTGCATTGTTATGTTGGTATTGTGTGTCTATTTCAGGTATATGTTGATTAAAGGTCATGCGCGTCGTTATTAGGAAAAATGGTGGTGGAAAAAGAGAAAAAGGTTAAAAGGCCAACAAGTCAGATGGAAAGGAAAGTCCAACACATGAGTCAAGTTGAATATGTCTTCACGTTTCAGAAGCACTTTGCCCACTTCCTCCATATTCTCCACTACCTTAGACATGATCTGAAGCACTCTCTGTTGAATTTTTTTCCTATATATAGACCTTGGAGAATCAGTTGTAGACACGAAGCTTTTTACAGAGAAATTCAGCAATTTAGAAATAGTTTATTTTAAGTGCAGTTTACGGTTTCAGTTTTCTTTTTTTATTCCAAGGCTGTTGATACTCATACAATCGTATTGCTACAGTCTCATATATATTTCAATTGCTACTTCCATTTCAATTGAATTTCCTTGGTGTTGTTGTGTTTCGATTTATCATTGTCCCTTTTATTTTTTTATTATTATTATCCCTCATCTAAATTCCATTTAGTTTCAATTAAAGTTGCCATCTAATTCAGGTTCTGCTCCTATTCACGTTTATTTTCTTATATTGTTCACTGTTTAGAAAATGTTTAGTAGCATGAAGAAAAGTATGCTTGTTATAATTACCATGTTTGAGTAGATTTTTATAGAGTCCGGAATGTGATGAATGTCGTACCAATGATGCTCTGTTAATTTGTATGATTAGTAATAGTAACAGGAATTATTTTTAAGCCTGAAAATTCTGATTTTTAACGATGAATGTTTACAGTGAAAGCTGGAATAACGTGATACTGGTTTCATATCGAAAGAGTGAAACTTGTATCCGACCATAGAATTTTTAGGAATTGATTTTGAAATACAGTGAAAGCGTTTTCTTTAATTCATTTAGAAATTTCTAATTTTCAAAAAGGCTATTTTAAACTTGTGGTCGTACACGCGAAAGCTGGCGCTTGTGAGTTTAAAATACGGTACCGGGCGTGCGAAAGCCGACGGTTCCTTTAAGTTAAAATTTCTACTAAAAATAACTTTTCGCGCGTAAATTGATTAGTTTTCAAACGGAGTTTTGAAGTTGTAAGGCGTACACGCGAAAGCTGTCGAATAGATTACAAAGTCGAAATTCGGTGTCGTACATGTGAAAGCTGACGACCCCTTTAATTTAATTCTTTTTACGCGCGAAAATATTGTCCTGTTACAATAGTAAAATACAATTTAGCAAGCATCAACGGTCGACACGAATTATATTCCTGGCTCTCGTCATTAAAATTAATTAAAACAAGTTATTTTCCCAATTTCGCAACCAAATTAATTAGCAACGCCTTAGATAAACAACGTGACAATAGATAACGGTACTTGACATTGGTCTCTGTGGGATTCGACATCTTTTATACTAAAACCGATATTTCTGTGCACTTGCGGACCTATCAAGTTTTTGGAGAATTTGCAACCTCCCACAACTGTAAGAGAGGTCCGGAGTTTTCTGGGACACGCTGGTTTCTACCGGCGGTTTATCAAAGACTTCTCAAAAATCACCAAGCCATTGACTGGCCTTCTGATGAAAGACGCTGAGTTCATCTTCGATGAACAATGCCTTGAGTCTTTCCGACTGCTGAAACGTGCATTGATCTCTGCCCCTATAATGCAACCTCCGGATTGGAACCAACCATTTGAGATCATGTGCGACGCTAGTGATTATGCAGTAGGTGCTGTTTTAGGACAGCGCAAAGATAAGAAATTACATGCAATTTATTACGCTAGTAGGACACTTGACGAAGCTCAGATTAATTATGCCACGACTGAAAAGGAGCTTCTAGCCATTGTCTTTGCAATTGATAAATTTCGTTCCTACCTAGTGGGATCGAAGATTATCATTTACACAGACCATGCAGCTATCAGGTACCTACTAAGCAAGAAAGATGCAAAGCCGAGACTTCTTCAGTGGATACTACTGCTTCAAGAGTTTGACATGGAGATCCGAGATAAAAAGGGAACAGAGAATGTAGTAGCGGATCACTTGTCAAGAATCAATGATGGTAAAGTGGAAGAATTGCCCATAAACGACCATTTCCCTTACGATAGGTTAGTGGCATTTGTTAGAGCCGAGGCACCTAGATATGGTCATCTTGTAGATTTCCTAGAGGAAGGAAGCTCTGGCATTAAAAAGGATCCAAAGGAGGCGTTAGCTTTGGGTAAAACTACAGTTCCATGGTACGCTGATATTATCAACTACCTAGCTGCTGGAGCTATGCCTCCTGATCTGACCTATCAGCAAAAGAAAAAGTTTTTCCATGACCTTAAGCAATACTACTGGGATGATCCCCTCTTATTCAAGAGAGGCGTTGATGGAATTTTCCGACGATGTATCCCAGAAGATGAGATAGAAAGTATCATTACCCACTGCCACTCCTCGCCATGTGGAGGACATATGAGTAAGTCTAAAACCGTTGCAAAGATCCTTCAAGCTGGCCTTTTCTGGCCCACCATGTTTCGAGATGTTCATATTTTCACTATGAAATGTGACCGGTGCTAGCGCACCGGAAACATCTCCGGGAGACATGAAATGCCCCAAAAATACATCTTGGAAGTGGAAGTCTTTGACGTCTGGGGAATTGATTTTATGGGTCCTTTTCCGTCATCGATGGGAAATAAATACATACTTGTTGCTGTGGACTACGTGTCAAAATGGATCGAGGCCATCGCCTCTCCCACTAATGATGCAAAAGTAGTGGTTAAGATGTTCAAAAACGTCATATTCCCAAGATTTGGTGTCCCTAGGCTTGTCATCAGTGATGGTGGATCTCACTTTATATCAAAAATATTTGAGAACCTCATGACAAAGTATGGAGTGCGGCACAGAGCGGTTACCCCCTATCATCCACAGACGAACGGAATGGCAGAAATCTCTAACAGAGAAATTAAGCAAATCCTAGAGAAAACTGTCTCTGTCTCAAGGAAAGATTGGTCTTCAAAGCTAAATGATGCACTCTGGGCCTATAGGACGGCATACAAAACACCTATTGGAACCACCCCTTTCAAGCTAGTTTACGGTAAATCATGCCACCTCCCGGTAGAGCTGGAGCATAAAGCTTATTGGGCCATCAAAGCCCTGAACATGAACCATAGTGATGCCGGAGGAAAAAGGATGTTAGACCTGCATGAATTAGAGGAGTTGAGGTTAGATGCGTATGAGAATGCCTTGATCTATAAAGAAAGGACTAAAAAATGGCATGATAGGCGCATCACCAGAAGAGAGTTCAATGAGGGCGAGTTAGTACTGCTATTTAACTCTAGGTTGAAACTCTTCCCTGGAAAACTTCGCTCTAGATGGAGTGGACCATTTGAAGTGACTAGAGTTAACCAATCCGGTGCAATTGAAGTCTGGAGTGAATCCACCGGAAAGTTTTTAGTAAATGGCCAGAGGCTGAAGCACTACCATCCAGCAGAGAAAGTAGGACATGTCGCTACTCTAGTGATGTGTCCCCCTTAATGGCCAAGCACTGAAAAGTCGAGCTACTGACATTAAACGAAGCGCTGCGTGGGAGGCAACCCACAAGTTTAAGTTTAGTTTAGTTTAGTCAATTAAGTGAATAAAAAGATGAAATCGAAGATGATCAACACCATAATCCACCCCCTCCCCCATATTTTCATGCTAATTTTTCCGCAGGTACAAACCACTTCATGATCAGGCGTATATACACGCCCCTGTTGATTCTATCGATGATTGATCTTGCTTGGTAATATCTTTCCTTTTCGCATATTTTTGTTAATTTACATTGAGGTCAATGTAGGATTTAAGTGTGGGGGAGGAATTTCCCACCTTAATAGTTTAGGATTTTCATTTTCATTAATAAAGTAGAGTTATCGAGTCAATGCATGTGCTGTCGAGTCATTTATGTGTGTGATTTCGCTTTGTTATTGAGTTCTCCTGTTTCTTGAACCAAATAATTTTTTTTAAAGATTTAGGATATGTAGCTTACTGAGAAAGTATATAAGTTTCAAAGGTAAAAAGGTTAAAGTTTAAGGATACTGGGAAAATTTCAACATAATCGGTATTATTCCAACACCTAAAGTCTCCCAAATATGGATCCTAATTTAAATAACCGTTGTGCCATAGTCTCAAAATTTTTTATTTCTTAGTAATCCACAAGTAGTTTATTTATCCAGTCGGATGCCATCTATAGTCACACATTAAGTAGGTTAGTCGATGAATATAAGCGCGAACTTAATAAAGGGACCAATAATGGTTAACCTTGAATAAAGGGCAACCCGGTTAACCTTGAATATCTATTCAAAAATGCATCTATGCGCAAAATGTGCAAATTCATAGAAAGATGTGTTAAAACGACGCTAACCGGTTAGCCTACCATGTGTGTGACAATGTTATAGATAATTAAGGATCTTAATGTGACTGTCTCGAATGAAAGAGGATGAACGAAATGGGGGGTTAAGAGACTAAGATACAACGGCATGATTTAAATTAGTATGCTAGGAGGGAGACTTTTGTCCGCAAATTGCTGTTCGTGTTGTTACAATACCCTTGATGTTGATTCTAGTACCAAGACGATTAGCCTTTGATCTTTTTGAATTTGGAACCACGTATATTTATTTGTGATGCTATTTCCCTAAGTTTATGTGTGTGAGTTGCTGCATTCTAATGTTTTTATATGCAAGCTAAGTTGCTTGAGGACAAGCAACGGTTCAAGTGTAGGGGAGTTTGATAACATGTAAAATGCACTATTATTTTGACTCGAATCACACATGTTTTGATCTTGATTTCTTTAGATTTTTGCATTGTTATGTTGGTATTGTGTGTCTATTTCAGGTATATGTTGATTAAAGGTCATGCGCGTCGTTATTAGGAAAAATGGTGGTGGAAAAAGAGAAAAAGGTTAAAAGGCCAACAAGTCAGATGGAAAGGAAAGTCCAACACATGAGTCAAGTTGAATATGTCTTCACGTTTCAGAAGCACTTTGCCCACTTCCTCCATATTCTCCACTACCTTAGACATGATCTGAAGCACTCTCTGTTGAATTTTTTTCCTATATATAGACCTTGGAGAATCAGTTGTAGACACGAAGCTTTTTACAGAGAAATTCAGCAATTTAGAAATAGTTTATTTTAAGTGCAGTTTACGGTTTCAGTTTTCTTTTTTTATTCCAAGGCTGTTGATACTCATACAATCGTATTGCTACAGTCTCATATATATTTCAATTGCTACTTCCATTTCAATTGAATTTCCTTGGTGTTGTTGTGTTTCGATTTATCATTGTCCCTTTTATTTTTTTATTATTATTATCCCTCATCTAAATTCCAATTAGTTTCAATTAAAGTTGCCATCTAATTCAGGTTCTGCTCCTATTCACGTTTATTTTCTTATATTGTTCACTGTTTAGAAAATGTTTAGTAGCATGAAGAAAAGTATGCTTGTTATAATTACCATGTTTGAGTAGATTTTTATAGAGTCCGGAATGTGATGAATGTCGTACCAATGATGCTCTGTTAATTTGTATGATTAGTAATAGTAACAGGAATTATTTTTAAGCCTGAAAATTCTGATTTTTAACGATGAATGTTTACAGTGAAAGCTGGAATAACGTGATACTGGTTTCATATCGAAAGAGTGAAACTTGTATCCGACCATAGAATTTTTAGGAATTGATTTTGAAATACAGTGAAAGCGTTTTCTTTAATTCATTTAGAAATTTCTAATTTTCAAAAAGGCTATTTTAAACTTGTGGTCGTACACGCGAAAGCTGGCGCTTGTGAGTTTAAAATACGGTACCGGGCGTGCGAAAGCCGACGGTTCCTTTAAGTTAAAATTTCTACTAAAAATAACTTTTCGCGCGTAAATTGATTAGTTTTCAAACGGAGTTTTGAAGTTGTAAGGCGTACACGCGAAAGCTGTCGAATAGATTACAAAGTCGAAATTCGGTGTCGTACATGTGAAAGCTGACGACCCCTTTAATTTAATTCTTTTTACGCGCGAAAATATTGTCCTGTTACAATAGTAAAATACAATTTAGCAAGCATCAACGGTCGACACGAATTATATTCCTGGCTCTCGTCATTAAAATTAATTAAAACAAGTTATTTTCCCAATTTCGCAACCAAATTAATTAGCAACGCCTTAGATAAACAACGTGACAATAGATAACGGTACTTGACATTGGTCTCTGTGGGATTCGACATCTTTTATACTAAAACCGATATTTCCGTGCACTTGCGGACCTATCAAGTTTTTGGAGAATTTGCAACCTCCCACAACTGTAAGAGAGGTCCGGAGTTTTCTGGGACACGCTGGTTTCTACCGGCGGTTTATCAAAGACTTCTCAAAAATCACCAAGCCATTGACTGGCCTTCTGATGAAAGACGCTGAGTTCATCTTCGATGAACAATGCCTTGAGTCTTTCCGACTGCTAAAACGTGCATTGATCTCTGCCCCTATAATGCAACCTCCGGATTGGAACCAACCATTTGAGATCATGTGCGACGCTAGTGATTATGCAGTAGGTGCTGTTTTAGGACAGCGCAAAGATAAGAAATTACATGCAATTTATTACGCTAGTAGGACACTTGACGAAGCTCAGATTAATTATGCCACGACTGAAAAGGAGCTTCTAGCCATTGTCTTTGCAATTGATAAATTTCGTTCCTACCTAGTGGGATCGAAGATTATCATTTACACAGACCATGCAGCTATCAGGTACCTACTAAGCAAGAAAGATGCAAAGCCGAGACTTCTTCGGTGGATACTACTGCTTCAAGAGTTTGACATGGAGATCCGAGATAAAAAGGGAACAGAGAATGTAGTAGCGGATCACTTGTCAAGAATCAATGATGGTAAAGTGGAAGAATTGCCCATAAACGACCATTTCCCTTACGATAGGTTAGTGGCATTTGTTAGAGCCGAGGCACCTAGATATGGTCATCTTGTAGATTTCCTAGAGGAAGGAAGCTCTGGCATTAAAAAGGATCCAAAGGAGGCGTTAGCTTTGGGTAAAACTACAGTTCCATGGTACGCTGATATTATCAACTACCTAGCTGCTGGAGCTATGCCTCCTGATCTGACCTATCAGCAAAAGAAAAAGTTTTTCCATGACCTTAAGCAATACTACTGGGATGATCCCCTCTTATTCAAGAGAGGCGTTGATGGAATTTTCCGACGATGTATCCCAGAAGATGAGATAGAAAGTATCATTACCCACTGCCACTCCTCGCCATGTGGAGGACATATGAGTAAGTCTAAAACCGTTGCAAAGATCCTTCAAGCTGGCCTTTTCTGGCCCACCATGTTTCGAGATGTTCATATTTTCACTATGAAATGTGACCGGTGCTAGCGCACCGGAAACATCTCCGGGAGACATGAAATGCCCCAAAAATACATCTTGGAAGTGGAAGTCTTTGACGTCTGGGGAATTGATTTTATGGGTCCTTTTCCGTCATCGATGGGAAATAAATACATACTTGTTGCTGTGGACTACGTGTCAAAATGGATCGAGGCCATCGCCTCTCCCACTAATGATGCAAAAGTAGTGGTTAAGATGTTCAAAAACGTCATATTCCCAAGATTTGGTGTCCCTAGGCTTGTCATCAGTGATGGTGGATCTCACTTTATATCAAAAATATTTGAGAACCTCATGACAAAGTATGGAGTGCGGCACAGAGCGGTTACCCCCTATCATCCACAGACGAACGGAATGGCAGAAATCTCTAACAGAGAAATTAAGCAAATCCTAGAGAAAACTGTCTCTGTCTCAAGGAAAGATTGGTCTTCAAAGCTAAATGATGCACTCTGGGCCTATAGGACGGCATACAAAACACCTATTGGAACCACCCCTTTCAAGCTGGTTTACGGTAAATCATGCCACCTCCCGGTAGAGCTGGAGCATAAAGCTTATTGGGCCATCAAAGCCCTGAACATGAACCATAGTGATGCCGGAGGAAAAAGGATGTTAGACCTGCATGAATTAGAGGAGTTGAGGTTAGATGCGTATGAGAATGCCTTGATCTATAAAGAAAGGACTAAAAAATGGCATGATAGGCGCATCACCAGAAGAGAGTTCAATGAGGGCGAGTTAGTACTGCTATTTAACTCTAGGTTGAAACTCTTCCCTGGAAAACTTCGCTCTAGATGGAGTGGACCATTTGAAGTGACTAGAGTTAACCAATCCGGTGCAATTGAAGTCTGGAGTGAATCCACCGGAAAGTTTTTAGTAAATGGCCAGAGGCTGAAGCACTACCATCCAGCAGAGAAAGTAGGACATGTCGCTACTCTAGTGATGTGTCCCCCTTAATGGCCAAGCACTGAAAAGTCGAGCTACTGACATTAAACGAAGCGCTGCGTGGGAGGCAACCCACAAGTTTAAGTTTAGTTTAGTTTAGTCAATTAAGTGAATAAAAAGATGAAATCGAAGATGATCAACACCATAATCCACCCCCTCCCCCATATTTTCATGCTAATTTTTCCGCAGGTACAAACCACTTCATGATCAGGCGTATATACACGCCCCTGTTGATTCTATCGATGATTGATCTTGCTTGGTAATATCTTTCCTTTTCGCATATTTTTGTTAATTTACATTGAGGTCAATGTAGGATTTAAGTGTGGGGGAGGAATTTCCCACCTTAATAGTTTAGGATTTTCATTTTCATTAATAAAGTAGAGTTATCGAGTCAATGCATGTGCTGTCGAGTCATTTATGTGTGTGATTTCGCTTTGTTATTGAGTTCTCCTGTTTCTTGAACCAAATAATTTTTTTTAAAGATTTAGGATATGTAGCTTACTGAGAAAGTATATAAGTTTCAAAGGTAAAAAGGTTAAAGTTTAAGGATACTGGGAAAATTTCAACATAATCGGTATTATTCCAACACCTAAAGTCTCCCAAATATGGATCCTAATTTAAATAACCGTTGTGCCATAGTCTCAAAATTTTTTATTTCTTAGTAATCCACAAGTAGTTTATTTATCCAGTCGGATGCCATCTATAGTCACACATTAAGTAGGTTAGTCGATGAATATAAGCGCGAACTTAATAAAGGGACCAATAATGGTTAACCTTGAATAAAGGGCAACCCGGTTAACCTTGAATATCTATTCAAAAATGCATCTATGCGCAAAATGTGCAAATTCATAGAAAGATGTGTTAAAACGACGCTAACCGGTTAGCCTACCATGTGTGTGACAATGTTATAGATAATTAAGGATCTTAATGTGACTGTCTCGAATGAAAGAGGATGAACGAAATGGGGGGTTAAGAGACTAAGATACAACGGCATGATTTAAATTAGTATGCTAGGAGGGAGACTTTTGTCCGCAAATTGCTGTTCGTGTTGTTACAATACCCTTGATGTTGATTCTAGTACCAAGACGATTAGCCTTTGATCTTTTTGAATTTGGAACCACGTATATTTATTTGTGATGCTATTTCCCTAAGTTTATGTGTGTGAGTTGCTGCATTCTAATGTTTTTATATGCAAGCTAAGTTGCTTGAGGACAAGCAACGGTTCAAGTGTAGGGGAGTTTGATAACATGTAAAATGCACTATTATTTTGACTCGACTCACACATGTTTTGATCTTGATTTCTTTAGATTTTTGCATTGTTATGTTGGTATTGTGTGTCTATTTCAGGTATATGTTGATTAAAGGTCATGCGCGTCGTTATTAGGAAAAATGGTGGTGGAAAAAGAGAAAAAGGTTAAAAGGCCAACAAGTCAGATGGAAAGGAAAGTCCAACACATGAGTCAAGTTGAATATGTCTTCACGTTTCAGAAGCACTTTGCCCACTTCCTCCATATTCTCCACTACCTTAGACATGATCTGAAGCACTCTCTGTTGAATTTTTTTCCTATATATAGACCTTGGAGAATCAGTTGTAGACACGAAGCTTTTTACAGAGAAATTCAGCAATTTAGAAATAGTTTATTTTAAGTGCAGTTTACGGTTTCAGTTTTCTTTTTTTATTCCAAGGCTGTTGATACTCATACAATCGTATTGCTACAGTCTCATATATATTTCAATTGCTACTTCCATTTCAATTGAATTTCCTTGGTGTTGTTGTGTTTCGATTTATCATTGTCCCTTTTATTTTTTTATTATTATTATCCCTCATCTAAATTCCATTTAGTTTCTAGCTGCTATTACGTACCCTTTTCTCTTCTTTTCATATCAATCGAATTGCTTCAGCTCGCCATTTTCAATTTACTTTCACTGTTGCGTGACTGTCCATGGGAAAGAATTAGCACCAGGGTCTATAAATTGTGGTACTCATTTGTATTGAATTATACTTGGTGTATGCGTTAATTGTCAGTTGCTGTGTGGCTGTTCGTTTCAATTGTATTGGCATGGTTTCCAATTGCAGCAGTGGAATTATACTCAATTAAAGTTGCCATCTAATTCAGGTTCTGCTCCTATTCACGTTTATTTTCTTATATTGTTCACTGTTTAGAAAATGTTTAGTAGCATGAAGAAAAGTATGCTTGTTATAATTACCATGTTTGAGTAGATTTTTATAGAGTCCGGAATGTGATGAATGTCGTACCAATGATGCTCTGTTAATTTGTATGATTAGTAATAGTAACAGGAATTATTTTTAAGCCTGAAAATTCTGATTTTTAACGATGAATGTTTACAGTGAAAGCTAGAATAACGTGATACTGGTTTCATATCGAAAGAGTGAAACTTGTATCCGACCATAGAATTTTTAGGAATTGATTTTGAAATACAGTGAAAGCGTTTTCTTTAATTCATTTAGAAATTTCTAATTTTCAAAAAGGCTATTTTAAACTTGTGGTCGTACACGCGAAAGCTGGCGCTTGTGAGTTTAAAATACGGTACCGGGCGTGCGAAAGCCGACGGTTCCTTTAAGTTAAAATTTCTACTAAAAATAACTTTTCGCGCGTAAATTGATTAGTTTTCAAACGGAGTTTTGAAGTTGTAAGGCGTACACGCGAAAGCTGTCGAATAGATTACAAAGTCGAAATTCGGTGTCGTACATGTGAAAGCTGAAGACCCCTTTAATTTAATTCTTTTTACGCGCGAAAATATTGTCCTGTTACAATAGTAAAATACAATTTAGCAAGCATCAACGGTCGACACGAATTATATTCCTGGCTCTCGTCATTAAAATTAATTAAAACAAGTTATTTTCCCAATTTTGCAACCAAATTAATTAGCAACGCCTTAGATAAACAACGTGACAATAGATAACGGTACTTGACATTGGTCTCTGTGGGATTCGACATCTTTTATACTAAAACCGATATTTCCGTGCACTTGCGGACCTATCAAGTTTTTGGAGAATTTGCAACCTCCCACAACTGTAAGAGAGGTCCGGAGTTTTCTGGGACACGCTGGTTTCTACCGGCGGTTTATCAAAGACTTCTCAAAAATCACCAAGCCATTGACTGGCCTTCTGATGAAAGACGCTGAGTTCATCTTCGATGAACAATGCCTTGAGTCTTTCCGACTGCTGAAACGTGCATTGATCTCTTCCCCTATAATGCAACCTCCGGATTGGAACCAACCATTTGAGATCATGTGCGACGCT
>NC_140754.1:22905000-22912500 GCF_051527215.1 Medicago sativa
CCCAATCTTCCAGAAATAATTATGAGTTATCAAAACTTTTAAAATAACTTCTAATACCTACTATTTTATTTTTATAGTTTCTAGTGTCTAATTTATAAACAAAAACATCAACGGTAGATTATTTCATTTATCTATATCAATAGATACAACTTAATTAAATCTACATAATTAATATAATCAAGTGTTTAAACTCCTAAATTTAATAAATAATTTCTTGTTACTAATCAAAAAAATGACTATTCCCTTTTAATCAGCTCTATCACTAAAATATGGCTAAGTTAAAATATAACTCATTTCATTTTATTTTATTTGTGAATCTAGTGAGATTTATAGTTTTGGTTCTCTAAGGTATAATATTAATTTTAACAAAAGTTTATTGAAAGACCAAACTATTTTCTAGTGGTTAGCTAAGTTACAAGAAAGAACTTTTTGGACAAAATAATACAAACAAAACAAAGGAATAAAAGAACTAGTTTGTTTTTGGATTATTAAACAAAGTAGTTTAAAAAAATAAAAGAGAACTAAGAATCACACCTTTGTTTTAGTTCTGCTTCTGCTATTGCTATGCAGGTTTGTGATTTTACAAAGAGTGCAAGTGCCTATTTATAGGAAAACAAGTGAAAGGTTTTGTGGTGCAAAGAGTGCCACGTTTTCTTGCTAAAGGAATGTAAGGAATATACTTATGTTTATACTTCTGTAACATTCATGCATAGTGCCACGCCATTCACCAAATGAATAAGCCACGTTACTGATTCTTATCAATATACTGTACATTCTTATCCAATATTGTTTTTTAAAAAAATCATAAATAATATAATTAATCATATAATTCAATCATATATATTTTTCTGGTTTCAAAAATATATTTATTTATTTATTTCGGTAATAAAATTTATACAGTCGAGCAAATCACTGTCCGAAATTTGGTAGAATTTTAAGCCGAAATTTTTAACATAGCCTGCTATAATATTATAGCTCTAATATATAACATTATTTTTCCTAAATTCACTTTCTAGAAAAGAATTTAATTATCAGTTAATTCAGAGTAAAATACCGCAAAAACACACTAAATAATGCATAAAAAAATAGGGTGTCACATTACTACCCCACTTAAAAAAATTTCGTCCTCGAAATTGTATACCTTGAAATAAATATGGATATTGCAATCTCATATTATCCTCTAACTCCCACGTTGAATCTCCGGTTACTTGATCCCATAGAACTTTGACCAAGAAAATCTGCTTCCCTCTTAGTTGTTTGACTCTTCTATCTTCGATCCTTACAGGAGACGTCTCGTATGACAAGTTCTCTTTTAACGGGACTTCATCGGGTTCAATTATGTGAGATGGATCAGGGACATACTTCCTTAATTGTGAAACATGCAACACATTGTGAATATTTGAAAGAAAAGGAGGTAAAGCAATTTGATAGGCTACTGGACCAATGCGACGAATAATTTGGTATGGCCCAATGAATTTTGGAGTGAGTTTTCTGGCCTTAATAGCTCTACCTACCCCAGTCGTTGATGTGACTCTTAAAAATACATGTTCTCCTTCCTGAAATTCAAGAGGTCTTCTTCTCCGATCAGAATAGCTTTTCTGTCTGCTTTGTGCAACCTTCATCTTCTCGCGAATTTGTTTAACTTTCTCAGTTGTTTGTTGAACAATTTCTGGTCCAAATATGATGCTCTCTCCATCTTGATACCAACACAACGGTGTCTGACATCTTCTCCCATACAAAGCTTCATAAGGTGCCATTCCTATGCTTGAGTGGAAACTATTATTGTATGTAAACTCGATCAATGGTAGTAAATCGTCCCAACTTCCTCTATTGTCTAGAACACATGCTCTCAGCAAGTCTTCTAGAGATTGAATTGTTCTTTCAGTTTGTCCATCCGTCTGAGGGTGATATGCTGAACTTAATCTTAATTTTGTCCCCAATGCTTTTTGTAAACTCTGCCAAAAGTGAGATGTAAATTTTGGATCTCGGTCTGAAACAATACTTGAAGGTACCCCATGTAATCTGATGATTTCCTTGATATAAATCTCAGTTAACTTGTCCACATTGTAGTTAATATTCACTGGTAAGAAATGTGCTGATTTGGTCAGTCTGTCTATGATAACCCAAATTGAATCAAAATTATGTCTGGTTCTCGGTAATCCCACAACAAAATCCATCGAAATACTCTCCCACTTCCATTCTGGAATGTCCAACGATTGAAGCATACCGGCTGGTCTTTGATGTTCCACTTTTGCTTTTTGGCATGTTAGACATGAAGCAACATACTCCGCCACTTGCTTTTTCATTCCGGGCCACCAAAATTTTAGCTTCAAATCTTGGTACATTTTGGTTGCTCCTGGATGAATACTCAATGTACTCTTATGTGCTTCGTCTAAAATTAGTTTCCTCATTTCTAAATTACTTGGGACACAAACTCTCCCATTGCATCTCAAAATCCCATCAGTTCCCATACTGAATTCTGCTGCTCTTTCTTCTCCTATCAATTTTCTTTTCTCTTGCAAATGCTCATCACTTTCTTGTTGTTGGCGAATATCTTCCATGAGTCCACTTGACACTTTGATCATTCCTAAGAAAATCTTTCCATCTGACAATTTCACATCAAGATTCAAATCTCGAAAATTTTCTATCAATTCTAGCTCTTTCGCCATCATTGCAGAAATGTGAATTGCCTTCCGACTCAATGCGTCAGCTACAACGTTTGCTTTTCCGGGATGATAAAGCAAGGTAAAATCATAATCTTTGAGAAATTCAATCCAGCGTCTCTGCCTCATGTTAAGCTCCTTTTGATCGAAAAGATACTTCAAACTTTTATGGTCACTAAAGACTTCAAATTTAGATCCATACAAATGATGTCTCCAAATTTTCAAGGCAAATACCACTGCAGCTAGCTCCAAATCATGTGTAGGGTAGTTCCTCTCGTGAGTCTTCAATTGTCTTGAGGCGTAGGCTACGACTCTCTTTTGTTGCATAAGTACACAACCTAACCCTTGATGTGAAGCATCACAGTACACTTCATATGGTTCATCTGGTTGTGGTAAAACTAACACAGGTGATGTTGTCAAAAGTCTCTTCATTGTTTGAAAACTTTCTTCGCATTCTTTGGTCCATACAAATGGTTGATTCTTTCTTGTGAGTTGAGTTAATGGTGCTACTATCTTTGAGAATCCTTCAATAAACCTTCGATAATATCCAGCTAAACCAACAAAACTACGAATCTCGGTCACCGTTCGTGGTTGTTCCCATGAAAGTACCGTCTCCACTTTTGCAGGGTCCACAGCTATACCATCCTTTGTAATCACGTGCCCCAAGAACTTAACCTCCTCAAGCCAAAATTCGCATTTTGACATTTTCGCATACAACTTCTTATCGTGTAAGATTTGTAAAACTTGACTCAAATGCTCTTTATGCTCCTCGTAGCTCTTAGAATATATGAGAATGTCATCGATAAAAACTACGACAAACTTATCGAGGAATGGATTAAAAATCCGGTTCATGTAGTCCATGAAGATAGCAGGTGCATTCGTCACCCCAAAAGGCATAACAAGATATTCATAATGTCCATAGCGAGTTCGAAATGCAGTTTTGGGTACATCTCCGGTTTTTACTCTGATTTGGTGATATCCCGTCCTCAGATCTATCTTTGAGAAGACAACAGCTCCACGAAGTTGGTCCATCAAATCATCAATTCGTGGTAATGGATACTTGTTCTTGATTGTCACCTTGTTCAGTTGGCGATAGTCCACACAAAGTCTTGAGCCTCCATCCTTTTTCTTCACTAACAGTACTGGAGCTCCCCAAGGTGATACGCTTGGTCTAATGAACTGTTTTGACAACAGATCTTCAAGTTGGGTTTTTAATTCCGCCAGTTCAGTAGGTGACATTCTATATGGTGCGATGGAGATCGGACCTGATCCAGGGATTAGATCGATCGAAAACTCGATATCCCTTACCGGGGGTAAACCAGGAACGTCTTCTGGAAATACTTCCGGAAAATCATTCACTATTGGGACTTGGTTCAAAACGTTTTCTCTCGCAACTTCTACAGAAGATAATAACATGTACCCTTGAGCTCCTTCTTTTGAAGAAGTTATATCATGATTAGCAGATATAAGCTCAAAATTCCCGGAATCAGGAAACACTACAGTTTTACGTGCACAGTCTAAAAAGATATGGTTGAAAGATAACCAATCCATGCCTAAAATCACATCTAATTGTGTTAAAGGCAAACAGATCAAGTCAACAAGAAATTTCCTATTGTGGATGACAAGAGGACATTTTAAACAAATAGCTTTTGCAACTATGGGTTTAGCAGTTGCAGTAGAAATGATTAAATCAAAAGGCAGTGGTGTTACAAACAAACTCAATTGTTTCACACGATCTATTGAGATAAAAGAATGAGTTGCTCCAGAATCGAATAGTACAGTTAAGAGATTACCCGTCATATCGCAACTACCTTGTATAAGATCTTTAGATTGAGAAGCCTCAACACCACTTAGAGTATAAACCCTTCCTTTCTCCTTTGGCCTTGCAGCTCTTACATTGTTCACCATGGGTTCAACTTTTTGGTTCCTGCATTCCCTGGCCATGTGTCCTATATCCCCACATTTGAAACACTTTATTCCTGTTTTGGGACAAGTGTTAGCCAAATGATCTTGTTTTCCACATTTGTAGCACCTTCGAACGAGTTCTTGATTCTGGTTTTGGTTTGATCCATTTCCAATGGCTGATGTAACTGGACGATAGGGTCGCTGATTCTGATTATTACTCGCAGTTCGAGAGTAAGGCTTTTTATACGGCTGCTTTCCTTTATGATTCCACCCTTGAGTTGGATATTTAGACCTAGATGGTCCACCCACACTTCCTCGATTGATTCCACCTTCCTTCATTGCTTCTATCTTCCTGCATTTTTCTACAAGTGGTTGGAATTGACGAATTTCCAGTGGCAAGACAGATTCTTTGATGCTATGCTTCAGTCCACCTTCAAATCGTTCACATAGCCAATCTTCATCCACCTGGTCTTGAAAGAAACGAAAATATTTTGCCAACGACTCAAACATTGCTGCATATTCTCCAATCGTCATTCCTCCTTGTTTCAGGGTCAAAAATTCTTGTTCCTTTGCAGTCCTAGCACTTCTAGGAAAATACTTGTCGAGAAATTTCGTACGAAATATTTCCCAAGTAATATCTTGATTGTTAGCTTCAATCATCTTGCGAGTTCCTTTCCACCAGTATTCGGCATCTCCCAATAGTAAGTAAGATGCATATGTTACCTTTACTTCGTCAGGACACCTCAACACAGCGAATATCTTTTCTATCTCTTGGATCCATAAGTCAGCTTTCTCTGGTTTGGTTTCTCCAAGAAATTGTGGAGGATCGTGACGTCTGAAATCTACCAATCCTTTATTTTCAGCATTTCTTTCTTCCCTTTGTTGCTTTCGAATATCCCTTTCAGCCTTTGCAGCAGTTTGTTCTGCAATGGTTGCTGCCATTTCTGCCATAGCTTGAATAGCTCTTCCCATACCTCCTTCGGTATTGCTTGCTTCTCCATTTTCGGCTTCTATATGATTATTTCTACGAGTCATTGGGTTCCTAAAAGTCATAATTGGTTAGAACCTAATTATTAAATAATATAATAATCTATACAAAGTTAGTACAAACAAACGTAATTAGTACAGACATCCTCTAACGTTCCCGAAAGAATCAACCGTGCTCTGATACCACTAATGTAACGCCCCATTTTCCGTAACGATAGAAAATGGTGTTACGTCTTAATACTTGAGTATCTAAAACGAATTAAGTTCATCAATCTTACTTTACTAGTAAATTAATTTGGTTACTAAAAATTTAATTTAAATAAATATCTTTCTTGCATTTTTTTTTAAATAAAAGTTTTAGCTCTTGATCGTAAAACATAAAAATAAATAAAACACAAGGATATAAAATATGCATCAATATATTCTACACGACGTTAATTATCTTGCCCTTAGGCTTACATACTCAGGCTTGTCGGGGTTAGTTAGATATTTTACAAACACCTGCAAGTTAAAGTACGTCATACTTAAGTCAAACTAATTAAACATAAGGAGAGATAACTAGTTTTTCGATTCCTATGGTTGTCCTACTTATTCCTGTGCATATCAGTGTTTGGGACACCATATCCAATTCCCAAACTGCATCTCCTATTTCCTCCAGACCCTCAATCCTTCGGTTCCCCGAGTGACTCAATGACTTCCCCGACATTATCTGCAAATTGTAAGGGTGAAATACTCGCACACAAGGTTAACTAAATGCTAATAATATTACATGATGATATATAATATTTTATAGTTACATATAATGTTTTTCAAATAAAGAAATATATAACAAAATTATACATGTAATTTCTTTCACTATTAAATCCTACAAAAATTTAAATAACCACATAGAAATTAAATAATCACAAGAAAATATAAATCAATTGAGAACACAAAAATTTATGGCCACCACACACATCAAAGTTAGTCAAAACAAAGATCACTTAACACTTTATCATAATCAATACAAAGGTTATAGTTTTGACTTGTTAGTAGCATCTTGGTTAAACCTACTCCATGGAGACCTCTATTATGAGTGTAAGGCCGTCTCAACTGCCATAACATGATTGTTTGCAATGAGTAGATATATAATCTCAACTCCAACCATTCTGGCCCGATCGCTGCACCTTATTATAGATAGTCCTGCACAGTCAGGTATCACTGCGTCGGGTATTATGATTTCCTCCAGTTAGAGAAGCCATCACTAACTATTGGTAGGAGTTCAAAACGCCTGTGATCCCCAGAAGGTCTGTAGTCGACCCAACCGAACCTATCCTCAGTCTTATATACGTTATCGTATTATAAGAAACAACCTGTATTACTCTTTACAAAAATTATTATTTTTGTAAATCTTCAACACAACTATTTTCATCAACAATCAACTTAACAATTTAATTCTCAAAAGCCATAAATGTACCTTAAGAGAAATTTCTTCAAATAAAATTAATAATAATAATTGTGAGTTAATTATAAGATAAATAATTTAAGAAAATATATTATATATACTTACAATACCACGTTTAACTGATTACTTATCATATATATATGTAAGCATAAGATTTAGAATGTTTTCTAGAATTTCTTCTTTCTACTTACTGTCCATTTCAATAAATAATATAAATAATCAAATTTGCTCATTAATAATATATATTTAAAACAGATTAATACTACTATTAAATACACAAATTTTCTTAATCTCATGTGATAATATACATATATATCTTGGGCGTTCTCTAAAGTATATCCCCTTACCTTTCAGCTTTTCAAAACTTGAGTAATCACCTTCTTCAACACCTAATTACTCATCAAAATAATTATCTCTTAACTAACTATCATTGAAATAAACACTAAAATTATTAAATGCTAAAAGTTAAGGTAATTTTAATAATTATAAAGTTGACCATAA
>NC_140754.1:23005000-23025000 GCF_051527215.1 Medicago sativa
CCAGCTGCCCGGTTCTGAAGAGATACCCAGGAGTCTTCATATGCACCTGTGAGATCAATCGTCCTTCTTTGATCCACCAGATTGTGCATCTGACTCAAGATTGTCAGAAGCTCAGAATTGATATATCCAGATTCCAGGATGTTTGTGGGTGGATGTTCAAGGATTTCAAGATCAGAATCACTGATTTCTAAGTCTTGAATAGGGTTAGGAACTGGAATGGTAAGGTGTGTTTGTGTGTTAGAAGATGAGGGCTGGTCAGAATCAATGTGTGTGGTGGAGGTTGAGGCTTGAACATTGACTAGAGAGATGTCAACATCCATGGGAGTTGGTTCAGGAGAGTGTTCAGGTAAAGGTTGAAATTCAGTTTCAGATGGTGGTTGTTGTGGTGAAGTTGTTGTTTGAGTGTTGAGTTGGGGGTCAGTGATGGCTATTGGTGATTGTGGGGGTGTTGTGGGTTTTTGTGGTTCAGGTGTTTGTTGATGAGGGTTTTCTGAAACAACATTTTCAGAAGCAGCTGCTTCTGGAGTTGTTTCAGAGGCTTTTTCTGAGGCTTTGTCTATGGGTAACTCACCTGAGTAGTGGAGAGCAAGATTGTCTAAGACAGAAGTGTCTTCTATTGGTTCAGATGCTGATGGTGAAGAGGGTGAAGTGGGGATAGAGGTGACTGGAATCTGGATTACCTGATCTGCAGGGCCAGCTTCAGAAGTGATAGTACTAGGTGCTTTCAGAACCGCTTCTGAAGCTTTAACAGCCACTTCCTTGACTTCTTCAGACTTCTTCTTGAAAAATTCATCACAATTCTCCAGACCTGAAGCCTTGAGCCTTTGATCCCTCTCCAAATTGTATTGAGCTTCTTTCCTTTTTAATTCAGCTAGCATCTGAACAGCTTGCCCATCAGCTTCTTTCTCCATATCAGAAGTTACTTCAACCATTGGAGTGAAGGTTAGTTCAGATGCCTTCTTCTTGTGCTCATTTGCCTTTATCCCATCAAGAGCTTTATTCAGATGCTCTTCTGTGATGACTGACTCTGATCTGTCCTTGCTTCTTTTTATGGGAATAGAAGCAGCCCTAATTTTCTTCTTCTCCATTCTATCTGCTAACTTATCAGCAGCGTATTCCTTAGCCATCCTTTCCATGACTGGAGTTACTTCAAACATAGAGTTTTTCAACTCAAGAGGAGCTTTCTTCTTCTTCAACTTGGGATCAGCTTCTTCTTTCTCTAACTCGTCCAGAGCTTCATCCAACTTCTCTTTATGGTAGACAGTTTCAGTCTTTCCTCTCTTTCTCTTAACAACTTTCAGTTGCTTGACCTTATCAGCAGCAGCTCCAGGAGCACTTTTAACTTTCTTCACTTTAACAGGAGCAGCTTCATCCTGAGTGCTTGCATCTTCCTCCAAGATGTACTCAGCTACTAAATTGGCTAAGATTTCAGGGTTGCTTTCTTTAAAGATGGGAGGAAAGTCCCTGATTATCTCAGTCTCAGCAGTTGTCATCTCTAACCACTTCTCATCTTTAGGGGCTTCTTTGAAGAACTTCATAGAGTGTAAGCTCCTGCTACTGATAGTCCTTTCAGCAGTAGAGACTTTGAAACATTTATCAGAAGCACTCCTTGTCCTTTTTAAGAACTCCAGCACCCTTCCTTGATGAAAGATTTCAGACAGCAATCTTCCATAGGGTACTTGTTTTCTTTCTCAGTGATGGTTATAGGAATGCCCATCACTTCAGACCTTATTTCTAAGCTGTCAAATGATGTAGGATTCATATCCATGACCATTTTCCCTTTCTTTGACCCAGCTTGTTTGCTTACAACTTTTGCAGGCTTTTCATTGTACACTTCAGCTTTTAACCAAAAGTCCTTGACCAAATTCACATATGTTGGCCCATTTAGCATTCTGAAATACTCAGACAGCTCCTGTGTTTCTATTAAACCTTCCATGTTTACTTCGTACTTCTTGAGTGAAGTAAAATCCACTGGTGACTCTATTTGGACTATCAAGGATTCCCATGGAATATCCATAGTCTTTTCTTTGTAGATGGACCCAGATTCTGATACGCTTTGCTTGTTTGATGTAGATTCTGAAACTTTTGAGCTTGATGATGCCATTTGATGATTGACGAAGATTTGAAGAAGATGAAGATTTTTAGGGTTCTAAGGTTGAGAGAATGCGCTTACTTCGCAAACGGTTTGAGAGCAAATGTGTTTGTTTTGAGTGAGTAGTGTGTGAATTGACAAAGTGTTAAAAGTAAAACGATTGCAATTCAAAAGAGACAAACAAACATAACATTAATGACAAAATTGGGGGCGCGTGAAAAGTACTTTCATAGCTATTAAATCATCATTGCCCTTTTAGTTATACACCAACACATACAGGCCACGTAAGAAGTTCACAGAGTAACTACCAAGTTAGTGGGCCAGAAGTTACTTTAACAAGTAACTCCCAACGTTTCCACTAATTCAACTATTCAGAAGCAACAAATCCAGCTTCTGGACTTCAGATGCTGATGTCATCATCAGAAGCGAGTTTTCCTCAGAACCTCAATAAAGAGCTTCTGATGGACTACCGCTTCTGAACTAACTTCATAACCTAAAATCCTATTCAGGAGCAAGCAAACATTTAATCAGACACGAAGTGCATGTTCAAATTTTTCTTTATAAAATCAAATCTTTCAACAGTTAAAGGCTTAGTAAATATATCAGCCCATTGATTTTCAGTATCAATGAATTGTATATCTAAAATTCCTTTTTGAACATAATCTCTGATAAAGTGGTGTTTGATTTCAATGTGCTTAGCTCTTGAATGCAAAATTGGATTTTTAGACAAACAAATAGCAGCAGTATTATCACAATAAATGGGAATACTGTTAGCAGTTATCTGATAATCTTCCAACTGATGTTTCATCCAAAGTAGTTGTGTACAACAACTTGCAGCTGAAATGTATTCTGCTTCTGCTGTAGACATAGCAATAGTTGTTTGTCTTTTGCTAGCCCAGGATATAAGATTATCACCCAGAAATTGACAATTGCCACTGGTTGATTTTCTTTCAATCCTATCACCAGCATAATCAGCATCACAGAATCCAATTAGCTTATAATCTAAGGATTTCCTATAAAGGAGTCCAAGATTAGTTGTTCCCTTCAAATACCTGAAGATTCTCTTGACAGCAGTCATATGAGATTCTCTAGGCTCTGATTGGAATCTTGCACACAAGCATACACTGAATAAAATATCTGGCCTAGATGCAGTGAGGTATAACAAAGAACCAATCATACCTCTATACAGCTTCTGATCTACTTTAGCTCCTTCATCTTCTTTGCTCAGGTTGCACGTAGGATGCATTGGAGTGTTCATCACTTTACAATCTTCAAGTTTGAACTTCTTCAGAAGCTCCTTTGTGTACTTTGATTGATGAACATAGACTCCATCTTTGCATTGATTGATTTGAATGCCAAGGAAGAACTTCAGCTCTCCCATCATGCTCATTTCAAATTCATCCTGCATTAACTCAGAAAATTCCTTGCAAAGAGATGCATTAGTAGAACCAAATATTATATCATCAACATATATTTGCACAACAAGAATATCTTTCCCAAGGGTCCTTCTGAAGAGTGTAGTGTCAACCTGTCCTCTCTTAAAATCATTTTTGATTAAGAAATTACTTAGTCTATCATACCAAGCTCTGGGAGCTTGTTTCAAGCCATATAGTGATTTCTTCAATTTAAAAACATGGTCAGGATATTTAATATCCTCAAATCCAGGAGGTTGCTTAACATACACTTCTTCTTCTATGACACCATTGAGAAATGCACTCTTGACATCCATCTGATATAATATTATGCCATGATTAACTGCATAGGAAAGAAGTAACCTGATTGCTTCCAATCTTGCAACTGGAGCAAACGTTTCAGTGTAATCAATGCCTTCTTGTTGACTATACCCTTGTGAAACAAGTCTGGCTTTGTTTCTTGTTACTTCACCTTGCTCATTCAGCTTGTTTCTGAATACCCATTTTGTTCCAATAATGTTCTTGTGCTGAGGTTTGGGTACCAGATCCCACACATCATTTCTTTGAAATTGATTCAACTCTTCTTGCATAGCTAGGATCCATCCATCATCTGAAAGTGCTTCATCAACTGTTGTAGGTTCAATCATTGAGATTAGTCCAATCATTGACTCTTCTTGTCTGAAATGTGATCTTGTTCTTCTTGGACTATCTTTGTTTCCAATGATTAGCTCCTCAGGATGTGAAGACTTGTGTTTGAATGTGTTTCTGGGAGGATCTTCTTGATGTGAGCCATCTTGTGCTTCATCAGAAGCAGTTTCATCTTGCGCTTCTGATGTGGGTTCAGCTTCTGGACTATCTTCAGACTCAGCTATCTGATCAGGTTCTGGAGTAGCTTCAGGAACCTGTATCTCTGCAAAACTTTCACCCTGCTTTGAAGTTTTATCTTCAAGCTCCTTGTCATCAAATTTAACGTGCATAGATTCTTCAACACAGAGTGTTTCTGAATTATACACTCTGTATGCCTTTGACCTTTCAGAGTAACCTAAAAAGATTCCTCTTTGGGCCTTGGCATCAAATTTCTGAAGGTGAGAAAAACACAAGAAGGGGGGTTGAATTGTGTTTTGAAAAATTCTTCGTTTCTCTAAACAACTGAATACACTGATCAGAAGCTAAGTGAGACAGCTTCTGAAGTGATGATCAGAATCTAAATGCAGCGGAATAAAACAGAGAGAGAGAAGAAGAACGACACAAAGCAATTATACTGGTTCCTTCCACAATCCGGAAGTAGTCCAGTCCCCCTTGCACTTCCAAGGAGATTTCACTATGAGTAATATCTGATTACAAATGCTCAAGCACACAAGCAAGAGACTTCCAATGCTCAAGCACACAAGCAAGAGACTTCCTTTGCTCAAGAACACAATCAAGAGACTTCCTGCTCAAGCACAACTGCAAGAGACTTCCTAACTAAACAAAATTACACAGAAAATTGCTTAAGGTTGAACACTTGATATACAATCAGAGGTGCTCACAATACAAATCAGATACAAACTCAATGGACTTAAGAATTTCTAAGATATGACTTTAAGACACAGAAATTCTAAGTGAATGCAGAACAATTTCAGCAGAGGTTTGGTACTTGTGAAAATCTTGTGAGTCTTTCGTTCAGCGTTCTTGCATTACCAATTCTCTAGGTCTTCACTCCTTTATATAGAGGTGTGAAAGAGACGTTGTGAAATTGCCAGCACACCAAAGAGTCGTTGTTGAAGCTTGATCTTTTACCAATGATCTTTTGCCTGATTTGGTTGTTGTCCTATGAAGAACAAATTTGAAATCCATTCCTTATCCAAAGGAACATCTATGCAGGCGAGACCGTATTCTGGAGCTGTTTTCTTGTCTTGAAGTGCAGACACAAAACAGAGTAGTGGAGAACGTGGTTGTACAATTCGTACAAAGTACAATGTCAACGCTTTCGTCCAAATTGCAAACACACACCTTCAAACACCTTTGAAATGACCGTTGCAAGCTCCACTAATCCTTTGTTTGTGTTTTCGAATCCAATAGACAGCTTTTGCATTGATGATTCTTCAATTCTTGATTCTTTGCAAATCCAGTTGATATTCAGCTTCTGGTGAAATGGCTTCTGATGAGGCAGCTTCTGATGATGCAGCTTCTGATGATGCAGCTTCTGATGAGATGACTTCTGCAGCTTCCGATGATGCAGCTTCTGATGATGTGACTTCTGGACCTCTTGTCTTTAGGAGCACTATTCTTCAGGAGCAGCTTACTTCAGGAGCGCTATTTCTTCAGGAGCAGCTTGACTTCAGGAGCGCTTTTTCTTCAGAAGCAAGTTGCCTTCAGGAGCGTCCAAGCTTCAAATTTTTGTTGTTTCCATAGCTCTTTATTTGCTCATTCAGAACCAATGATGATGTAACTTTATAATTATGGTCCTGTACACTTGAACAAATATTAGCTAATCCAATTTACAATTTTTAATACCTTGTTATCATCAAAACTCTTTAAGGTTTATTGTTAAACACATTTTGTTCCAACAATCTCCCCCTTTTTGATGATGACAAACAAAAGTATTTAAAATTGATCAATTGTTGTTAATCTAATTAACAAGTTGACTTTGGGGTTCTGAGGTTTGTAAGCTCAGAATCTGAGGTTTGTAAGCTCAAACTCCCCCTGAGTCTGATAGTCTTTAAGGTGAGGTTTGTAAGCTCCCCCTAAGTTCTATCCAGGTTAATTAAATTCATTTTGCGCAATAATTATTATCAGAGCTTAAAAGCAAAATTGAATCATTGAAAGAATTTACTTATAGATAAGAAGAATGGTTCAATTAACTTTACTTGAATTTTGATACTCCTTCGTTCATTCATAGCTTATACCAATAAGGTAAAAAGATAGAAGTTTTTCAAAAATTTCAAATGCCATTAATGGGGCTCAGAGCCTTTAAATACTTGTCACATATACTCCCCCTTTTGTCATTATCAAAAAAAAAAAATTAAAATAAATCTAAGCACAAAAGACAAAAAGATATGAGAAAAACTCAAACGTGAGAGAGTATACTAAGCAATGAACTAAATAAATCAGAGCAAAAATCATGTATATTCAATTGTCAGAAGCAGCTAAACAGTCAGAATCAGTAAGCATTCAGAAGCAAAAGAAATAAGACAAGATGATTTCAGAAGCAAGGACTAAGAAAATAAAACAAACAACAAACAAAGAAAAACACAAGGGTGTGCAACTAAGGGTTGGTTTGTTGTTGTTTCTTCATCTCTTCCATTTCTTCAATCTTCTTCTTCAACAGTTCTTCAAGTTGTTGTTGCCTCTGAAGAAGAGCTTGTTCCCTTTCTCTAGCTTCTTGCTGCTGCTGTGCCATCTGTTTCTTCAGAAGCTTACACAGCCTTGCTTCTCTGGTCAAGTAATCCGTTTCAAAGAAGAAAGGCTGGTTTGCCAAGAGCAGTGTAGAACTTCTTACTCTAAGACTCTGATTCAGATTTTCCATTAGCCTTCTGACTGAAGCTTGCTTGACTCTGATGCATTTAGCCTTGATTTCTTCAATAACCCCAGCTGCCCGGTTCTGAAGAGATACCCAGGAGTCTTCATATGCACCTGTGAGATCAATCGTCCTTCTTTGATCCACCAGATTGTGCATCTGACTCAAGATTGTCAGAAGCTCAGAATTGATATATCCAGATTCCAGGATGTTTGTGGGTGGATGTTCAAGGATTTCAAGATCAGAATCACTGATTTCTAAGTCTTGAATAGGGTTAGGAACTGGAATGGTAAGGTGTGTTTGTGTGTTAGAAGATGAGGGCTGGTCAGAATCAATGTGTGTGGTGGAGGTTGAGGCTTGAACATTGACTAGAGAGATGTCAACATCCATGGGAGTTGGTTCAGGAGAGTGTTCAGGTAAAGGTTGAAATTCAGTTTCAGATGGTGGTTGTTGTGGTGAAGTTGTTGTTTGAGTGTTGAGTTGGGGGTCAGTGATGGCTATTGGTGATTGTGGGGGTGTTGTGGGTTTTTGTGGTTCAGGTGTTTGTTGATGAGGGTTTTCTGAAACAACATTTTCAGAAGCAGCTGCTTCTGGAGTTGTTTCAGAGGCTTTTTCTGAGGTGGACTCAACATTTTCAGGAGGAATCATGTTGAGAGGTTGAATGCAAAGGGGTTGAGGGTTAAGGCGAAAGATAGAATCAATGACTCTTTCTCTCTGCTCAGCCAGTTCAGCTAACTTCTCATTAACTATGTGGCCAACTGGTTCATAAGAAGTTGACGAAGAGGGCTTATCGTTGGTTTTGGTTGATGTTGATTGGCTTTTTACTGGTTTTTGAAAAAGTTGAGCTAAGGGTACATCATCATCAGAATCATCAGAATCTGATAATGATGTGGATGCGGAATTTGAAGATATATTAATTACCTTTTCTGGTTCAGGATCAGAATCCTCTTTAGCAGATTCACTGGACACCTGCAACAGTTGCTTGGCTTCTGAAACTACAGACTCTCGTAGCTCAGCAGCAATTTCCAGAACTTTTTCAGCGGCTGCTTTCTTCTCTTGTAACTCTTTTAACTTCAAATCAGAAGCAGCTTGAGCTCTTAAGGTGATATGAGGAAAATCCTTGGTTCTCCTCAAGGCTGGCTTTCTCTTCCTCTTTGGTATAGCAGGTTGATCAAGAGAAATGTCAACACCCATGATCATCCTGGAGTCCATGTCTTCAATGGCTTCTTCAATAGAAGGTACTGATGAACTACCAATTTTGAGCTTGTCAGCAGCAACTTTTGCCTTTTTAGTAGTATGTTCAACCTCTAGATATTGCTCTGCAGTCATCTTCCTTTTTGACTTTCTGCCTCTGGCTCGTGGCAGAGCACCACCATACATTTCCTCTGGAATATCTTCCAATCTGATTCTCTCATTGGTTGCCTCAAAATGTTCCTTGATATAGTACAATTGCACTTCAATGGGATCCTTCTTGCAGATGGGTGGAAAGTCCTTCATAAGATCAGACATAACAAGTGATTCACTTAAATCAGTTTGAAGTTTGGTGACTTCACTGATTAGCTTCATATTCAATAGAGTATGAGCATTAATGAATTTTCCAGTTTTTGTGTCAAGTAGCTGATCTGTGAAGCCTTGAGATTGACTGAGACTGTTCAAGATACCTCCTTGATAGAATATCTCTGAGAGGAGTCTTCCATAAGGAACCCAGGGTTTATCCAGTAGCTGACTCTGCTTCAAACACTCTACCAAGTACTTGAACACGTATTTGGGCACATTCACCTTTTCCTTCTTGATGAAGTGCTGGAGAAGGACCTTCTGAGCTAGATTTGGCTTCACACAGTCACCACTTGGAAACAGGGTCTCATTCTGAATCTTCAGAAGCATCTTGGTTTCCATGCTCAATTCAGCATATTTCTTCTCCTTCTCAGAATTGTAAATCACCAAGTTGGCTTGCTTTTTCCAAATGCGTTTTTCAGCAGCATCTGAAAGATCAATTCCAGAGTAGTATCCAGAGGCTGCAGCCTTGAGAACATACTCTATGTGCCATTGTGCAATTCTTATTGGAATACCACAGATGCTGGATCTGATTTCATCTTCAACAAATGGCGCAAGACCCATTTCTTCTCTTGTTTTCCCTTCTAATTCAGGATACATTAGCACCATTTGACTTTCCTCAGATAAGGATGCCGCTTTGTTGTAAAATTTTGCTCTTACCCAGAAGTGTCTAACCAGAGCTTCATATGTTGGTCCATTCAACATTCTGAAATAATCCATGAGTCCTTGCTCTTCATAGTAGCTTCTGATAGAACACCTATGAAAATTCAGAGAATCAAAGTCCACTGGATTCTCTATCTGAACTTGCAAATCCCATTCTTCCAATTTCATGCTTCTTCCTCTGTAGTCATATTCAGGGACCATTCTTGAAGTAGATACTGAATCTTTTCGTTGCGAGCTTGATGATGCCATTTGATGATTGACGAAGATTTGAAGAAGATGAAGATTTTTAGGGTTCTAAGGTTGAGAGAATGCGCTTACTTCGCAAACGGTTTGAGAGCAAATGTGTTTGTTTTGAGTGAGTAGTGTGTGAATTGACAAAGTGTTAAAAGTAAAACGATTGCAATTCAAAAGAGACAAACAAACATAACATTAATGACAAAATTGGGGGCGCGTGAAAAGTACTTTCATAGCTATTAAATCATCATTGCCCTTTTTAGTTATACACCAACACATACAGGCCACGTAAGAAGTTCACAGAGTAACTACCAAGTTAGTGGGCCAGAAGTTACTTTAACAAGTAACTCCCAACGTTTCCACTAATTCAACTATTCAGAAGCAACAAATCCAGCTTCTGGACTTCAGATGCTGATGTCATCATCAGAAGCGAGTTTTCCTCAGAACCTCAATAAAGAGCTTCTGATGGACTACCGCTTCTGAACTAACTTCAGAACCTAAAATCCTATTCAGGAGCAAGCAAACATTTAATCAGACACGAAGTGCATGTTCAAATTTTTCTTTATAAAATCAAATCTTTCAACAGTTAAAGGCTTAGTAAATATATCAGCCCATTGATTTTCAGTATCAATGAATTGTATATCTAAAATTCCTTTTTGAACATAATCTCTGATAAAGTGGTGTTTGATTTCAATGTGCTTAGCTCTTGAATGCAAAATTGGATTTTTAGACAAACAAATAGCAGCAGTATTATCACAATAAATGGGAATACTGTTAGCAGTTATCTGATAATCTTCCAACCGATGTTTCATCCAAAGTAGTTGTGTACAACAACTTGCAGCTGAAATGTATTCTGCTTCTGCTGTAGACATAGCAATAGTTGTTTGTCTTTTGCTAGCCCAGGATATAAGATTATCACCCAGAAATTGACAATTGCCACTGGTTGATTTTCTTTCAATCCTATCACCAGCATAATCAGCATCACAGAATCCAATTAGCTTATAATCTAAGGATTTCCTATAAAGGAGTCCAAGATTAGTTGTTCCCTTCAAATACCTGAAGATTCTCTTGACAGCAGTCATATGAGATTCTCTAGGCTCTGATTGGAATCTTGCACACAAGCATACACTGAATAAAATATCTGGCCTAGATGCAGTGAGGTATAACAAAGAACCAATCATACCTCTATACAGCTTCTGATCTACTTTAGCTCCTTCATCTTCTTTGCTCAGGTTGCACGTAGGATGCATTGGAGTGTTCATCACTTTACAATCTTCAAGTTTGAACTTCTTCAGAAGCTCCTTTGTGTACTTTGATTGATGAACATAGACTCCATCTTTGCATTGATTGATTTGAATGCCAAGGAAGAACTTCAGCTCTCCCATCATGCTCATTTCAAATTCATCCTGCATTAACTCAGAAAATTCCTTGCAAAGAGATGCATTAGTAGAACCAAATATTATATCATCAACATATATTTGCACAACAAGAATATCTTTCCCAAGGGTCCTTCTGAAGAGTGTAGTGTCAACTTGTCCTCTCTTAAAATCATTTTTGATTAAGAAATTACTTAGTCTATCATACCAAGCTCTGGGAGCTTGTTTCAAGCCATATAGTGATTTCTTCAATTTAAAAACATGGTCAGGATATTTAATATCCTCAAATCCAGGAGGTTGCTTAACATACACTTCTTCTTCTATGACACCATTGAGAAATGCACTCTTGACATCCATCTGATATAATATTATGCCATGATTAACTGCATAGGAAAGAAGTAACCTGATTGCTTCCAATCTTGCAACTGGAGCAAACGTTTCAGTGTAATCAATGCCTTCTTGTTGACTATACCCTTGTGCAACAAGTCTGGCTTTGTTTCTTGTTACTTCACCTTGCTCATTCAGCTTGTTTCTGAATACCCATTTTGTTCCAATAATGTTCTTGTGCTGAGGTTTGGGTACCAGATCCCACACATCATTTCTTTGAAATTGATTCAACTCTTCTTGCATAGCTAGGATCCATCCATCATCTGAAAGTGCTTCATCAACTGTTGTAGGTTCAATCATTGAGATTAGTCCAATCATTGACTCTTCTTGTCTGAAATGTGATCTTGTTCTTCTTGGACTATCTTTGTTTCCAATGATTAGCTCCTCAGGATGTGAAGACTTGTGTTTGAATGTGTTTCTGGGAGGATCTTCTTGATGTGAGCCATCTTGTGCTTCATCAGAAGCAGTTTCATCTTGCGCTTCTGATGTGGGTTCAGCTTCTGGACTATCTTCAGACTCAGCTATCTGATCAGGTTCTGGAGTAGCTTCAGGAACCTGTATCTCTGCAAAACTTTCACCCTGCTTTGAAGTTTTATCTTCAAGCTCCTTGTCATCAAATTTAACGTGCATAGATTCTTCAACACAGAGTGTTTCTGAATTATACACTCTGTATGCCTTTGACCTTTCAGAGTAACCTAAAAAGATTCCTCTTTGGGCCTTGGCATCAAATTTCTTTAGGTAGAGCTTGTTGTTCAGAATGTAACAAGTACATCCAAATTGATGAAAGTAAGAGATATTGGGTTTTCTTCCTTTAAAGAGTTCATATGCTGTTTTCTCCAAAATAGGTCTAATATAGATCCTGTTTTGAACATAGCATGCTGTATTCACTGCTTCTGCCCAAAAATGTTTTGGTAAATTGTTTTCATGAATCATGGTTCTGGCCATTTCTTGTAAAGTTCTATTCTTTCTCTCTACAACTCCATTTTGTTGTGGTGTTCTAGGAGAAGAGAATTCATGGAAAATTCCATGTTTTTCACAAAAAGCTTCAAATGGCTCATTTTCAAATTCTCCACCATGATCACTTCTGACTTTCAAAATTTTTGATTCTTTTTCAGATTGAATTTGAGTGCAGAAGCTACTGAATACATCACACGCAACATCTTTACTCTTTATGAATTTCACCCAAGTCCATCTGCTGTAATCATCAACAATGACTAATCCATATCTACTTCCATATAAGGATGCAGTACTCACTGGTCCAAATAAATCAATATGGAGTAATTCTAAAGGTCTTGAGGTTGAGACAATGTCTTTGGTTTTAAAAGATGATTTCACAATTTTCCCTCTCTGACATGCACCACAAAGTGCATCTGAATGATAGTCAATGTCTGGTAGCCCTTTCACAAGTTGTAACTTACTAAGCTTAGAGATTAACCTCCAGTTAGCATGTCCCAACCTTCTGTGCCACATCCATTTCTTATCATTCACTGATAGTAGGCAAATCACCTTCTGATCAGCCAGTTCAGAAAAATTGATTTTATAGACATTGTCAACTCTCTTTCCCTTGAACACAATGGATTTGTCTTCCTTGTTGATTACTGTACAGTTGGGTTTTTCAAAAAGCACATCATAACCATTATCACAAAATTGACTAATGCTCAAAAGGTTATGTTTAAGACCATCTACCAACCATACATTATTAATTGAGGTAGAGGAATTACCAATAGTTCCTGTACCTATGATCCTGCCTGACTGGTTGCCTCCAAATTTCACATTTCCTCCCTCTTTCATTGTTAGGCTGAGGAACATGGACTTGTCTCCTGTCATGTGTCTTGAGCAACCGCTGTCTAGGTACCATGATCTTTGCTTTGGCACTGCTCTTAGACATACCTGCATCATTGACATTTTTAGATTTAGGTACCCATTGTTCTATGGGTCCTGGAAGGTTAGTACTTAAGGCTTTACTCTTCACTTCTTGTACCTTGTGCTGTGAGTTGGGTTGCTTCTGATTAACCATCACCTTAGGTTTTGGTACTTCAGAAGCAGTAACTGTCTTCTTCTGAAACTTAGACTTCAGAACCCCAGATTTTGGTTTCACCAGACTCTGAGGAATAGGTTCTGATCTTTTCAGGATCCTAACCTTTGAAGTTTTGGAATCAGATTTGATCATAGCCTTTGACTTAGAGTTCTTTGGCTTTGAAGTAATCTTAGCCTTAGAACTAGAAGCTTCAGGTTCTGATTGAACAACAGTTTCCAACTCAGCCCCTTCTGGTACAAAGAATGTTTTCAGACCTTCCTTGATGCATTCACAACAAGACTTTAGATTGGTTTTCTCCAGTTTCACTTCTGGAAAGCCAATTCCTCTGCCATTGTTCTTGTAAATGCTATAAATCATAGAAGCCACTCTGCTTCTGTCAATGCCAGATATAATAAAATCTTCAAGAGCAATTTCATGGTTACTTAAAGGTTTTTCATTACACTTTTCTTGTAGCTTCTGACATAAGAACCTGAGCTGATCTTCATATGTTTTACACATGAAGTCAAAGCCCCTAAGTCCTTGTTCAGAAGCTTTCAGATCCAATAAAGTTGATTTTTGCTGTTGTACCAAATCAGCATATTTTTCTTTTAAATCCTTCAAATCATTGGTTCTTACTTCAAAATGTGTAAGAAGTTCTTTAAGTGACTCAACAAGTTCATCTCTGGGAATTTTGGAATATACCTCATTTTCATCTTCTGAGTCTGAATCTGACCCAGCTTCTGAAGTTGCTGTTGCTACCAACCCAACAGCTACCTTTGCATCTTCATCAGCTTCCTCTTTATCAGATCCAGATTCACTACCCAAATCATCCCAGGTTGCCATTAAACTCTGCTTAATCTGCTTCTTGAATTTGCTTGGTTTGAATGTAGACCTCTTTGACTTGTCCTTTGACTTTTCTCTTTGAAGATCAGGGCATTCAGCAATGAAGTGACCTGGCTTCTTACAGTTGAAGCATCCCTTCTGATCTTCTTTCCTTGAGCTTCTGGAGTTACCCCTTCTGGAGAGAAACTTTCTGTTCTTCTTGGCCAGATATTGAAGTCTGTTTGAGAGCATGGCCATTTCTGCAGCATCTGGTTCAGAATCTGAACTTGACTGTTCTTCCTCTTCAGATTCAACCACTTTGAGAGCTTTTGATGACTTGCCTTTGGATGGAAGAGCTATTGATTTACTCTTCTTAGTAGACTCATGTTCATTAAGACTTAACTCATGAACTTTGAGAGAACTAACAAGATCTTCGACACTTAAAGTGTTTAAATCTTTAGCTTCCTCAATGGCAGTCACCTTCGGTCTCCATCTGGCAGGTAAGCTTCTGAGAATCTTGCTTACATGATCAGAAGCAACATAGCTCTTCTTTAGAATCTGTAGACCAGAAACTAAGGTTTGAAACCTTGAGTACATCTCCTCAATAGTTTCATCATCCTTCATTTTGAATAACTCATACTGATGTACAAGCAGGAGAGCCTTTGCTTCTTTGACCTTCTTGCTCCCTTCATAATTTGAACAGAGAGAAGCAAACATAGCTTTAGCAGTGGATTTGTCACTCATCTTCATGTATTCTGCTTTGGGTATGGCAGTGACAAGAGCTCCTCTGATAATATGATGCTTCTTGTAAAGTTTCCTCAGTTCTGGAGTATGTTTCTTTCTATCCACAGCAGCTCCTTCTTCATCAAGGACTAAACCACCAACGCCGTCTTCCAGAATATCCCACAATTCTTCATCTAGGCTCATGATGTAACTGTAAAAATTGGTCTTCCACCAAGAGAACTCTTCAGCATCTCCATTGAACTTTGGAACTTTTCCAACACTGGTTTTCTTACTATCACTATAATCATGTGAGACATTTTTATAGCTAGTATCACCATCAGGAGGAGGAGTAGTCATGTTTTTCTCAGATCTTTGACTGTTGCACGGTTAAGTGATACACAACAGACCAAGGCTCTAGATACCAATTGAAGGTGAGAAAAACACAAGAAGGGGGGTTGAATTGTGTTTTGAAAAATTCTTCGTTTCTCTAAACAACTGAATACACTGATCAGAAGCTAAGTGAGACAGCTTCTGAAGTGATGATCAGAATCTAAATGCAGCGGAATAAAACAGAGAGAGAGAAGAAGAACGACACAAAGCAATTATACTGGTTCCTTCCACAATCCGGAAGTAGTCCAGTCCCCCTTGCACTTCCAAGGAGATTTCACTATGAGTAATATCTGATTACAAATGCTCAAGCACACAAGCAAGAGACTTCCAATGCTCAAGCACACAAGCAAGAGACTTCCTTTGCTCAAGAACACAATCAAGAGACTTCCTGCTCAAGCACAACTGCAAGAGACTTCCTAACTAAACAAAATTACACAGAAAATTGTTTAAGGTTGAACACTTGATATACAATCAGAGGTGCTCACAATACAAATCAGATACAGACTCAATGGACTTAAGAATTTCTAAGATATGACTTTGAGACACAGAAATTCTAAGTGAATGCAGAACAATTTCAGCAGAGGTTTGGTACTTGTGAAAATCTTGTGAGTCTTTCGTTCAGCGTTCTTGCATTACCAATTCTCTAGGTCTTCACTCCTTTATATAGAGGTGTGAAAGAGACGTTGTGAAATTGCCAGCACACCAAAGAGTCGTTGTTGAAGCTTGATCTTTTACCAATGATCTTTTGCCTGATTTGGTTGTTGTCCTATGAAGAACAAATTTGAAATCCATTCCTTATCCAAAGGAACATCTATGCAGGCGAGACCGTATTCTGGAGCTGTTTTCTTGTCTTGAAGTGCAGACACAAAACAGAGTAGTGGAGAACGTGGTTGTACAATTCGTACAAAGTACAATGTCAACGCTTTCGTCCAAATTGCAAACACACACCTTCAAACACCTTTGAAATGACCGTTGCAAGCTCCACTAATCCTTTGTTTGTGTTTTCGAATCCAATAGACAGCTTTTGCATTGATGATTCTTCAATTCTTGATTCTTTGCAAATCCAGTTGATATTCAGCTTCTGGTGAAATGGCTTCTGATGAGGCAGCTTCTGATGATGCAGCTTCTGATGATGCAGCTTCTGATGAGATGACTTCTGCAGCTTCCGATGATGCAGCTTCTGATGATGTGACTTCTGGACCTCTTGTCTTTAGGAGCACTATTCTTCAGGAGCAGCTTACTTCAGGAGCGCTATTTCTTCAGGAGCAGCTTGACTTCAGGAGCGCTTTTTCTTCAGAAGCAAGTTGCCTTCAGGAGCGTCCAAGCTTCAAATTTTTGTTGTTTCCATAGCTCTTTATTTGCTCATTCAGAACCAATGATGATGTAACTTTATAATTATGGTCCTGTACACTTGAACAAATATTAGCTAATCCAATTTACAATTTTTAATACCTTGTTATCATCAAAACTCTTTAAGGTTTATTGTTAAACACATTTTGTTCCAACAATTTCTTTAGGTAGAGCTTGTTGTTCAGAATGTAACAAGTACATCCAAATTGATGAAAGTAAGAGATATTGGGTTTTCTTCCTTTAAAGAGTTCATATGCTGTTTTCTCCAAAATAGGTCTAATATAGATCCTGTTTTGAACATAGCATGCTGTATTCACTGCTTCTGCCCAAAAATGTTTTGGTAAATTGTTTTCATGAATCATGGTTCTGGCCATTTCTTGTAAAGTTCTATTCTTTCTCTCTACAACTCCATTTTGTTGTGGTGTTCTAGGAGAAGAGAATTCATGGAAAATTCCATGTTTTTCACAAAAAGCTTCAAATGGCTCATTTTCAAATTCTCCACCATGATCACTTCTGACTTTCAAAATTTTTGATTCTTTTTCAGATTGAATTTGAGTGCAGAAGCTACTGAATACATCACACGCAACATCTTTACTCTTTATGAATTTCACCCAAGTCCATCTGCTGTAATCATCAACAATGACTAATCCATATCTACTTCCATATAAGGATGCAGTACTCACTGGTCCAAATAAATCAATATGGAGTAATTCTAAAGGTCTTGAGGTTGAGACAATGTCTTTGGTTTTAAAAGATGATTTCACAATTTTCCCTCTCTGACATGCACCACAAAGTGCATCTGAATGATAGTCAATGTCTGGTAGCCCTTTCACAAGTTGTAACTTACTAAGCTTAGAGATTAACCTCCAGTTAGCATGTCCCAACCTTCTGTGCCACATCCATTTCTTATCATTCACTGATAGTAGGCAAATCACCTTCTGATCAGCCAGTTCAGAAAAACTGATTTTATAGACATTGTCAACTCTCTTTCCCTTGAACACAATGGATTTGTCTTCCTTGTTGATTACTGTACAGTTGGGTTTTTCAAAAAGCACATCATAACCATTATCACAAAATTGACTAATGCTCAAAAGGTTATGTTCAAGACCATCTACCAACCATACATTATTAATTGAGGTAGAGGAATTACCAATAGTTCCTGTACCTATGATCCTGCCTGACTGGTTGCCTCCAAATTTCACATTTCCTCCCTCTTTCATTGTTAGGCTGAGGAACATGGACTTGTCTCCTGTCATGTGTCTTGAGCAACCGCTGTCTAGGTACCATGATCTTTGCTTTGGCACTGCTCTTAGACATACCTGCATCATTGACATTTTTAGATTTAGGTACCCATTGTTCTATGGGTCCTGGAAGGTTAGTACTTAAGGCTTTACTCTTCACTTCTTGTACCTTGTGCTGTGAGTTGGGTTGCTTCTGATTAACCATCACCTTAGGTTTTGGTACTTCAGAAGCAGTAACTGTCTTCTTCTGAAACTTAGACTTCAGAACCCCAGATTTTGGTTTCACCAGACTCTGAGGAATAGGTTCTGATCTTTTCAGGATCCTAACCTTTGAAGTTTTGGAATCAGATTTGATCATAGCCTTTGACTTAGAGTTCTTTGGCTTTGAAGTAATCTTAGCCTTAGAACTAGAAGCTTCAGGTTCTGATTGAACAACAGTTTCCAACTCAGCCCCTTCTGGTACAAAGAATGTTTTCAGACCTTCCTTGATGCATTCACAACAAGACTTTAGATTGGTTTTCTCCAGTTTCACTTCTGGAAAGCCAATTCCTCTGCCATTGTTCTTGTAAATGCTATAAATCATAGAAGCCACTCTGCTTCTGTCAATGCCAGATATAATAAAATCTTCAAGAGCAATTTCATGGTTACTTAAAGGTTTTTCATTACACTTTTCTTGTAGCTTCTGACATAAGAACCTGAGCTGATCTTCATATGTTTTACACATGAAGTCAAAGCCCCTAAGTCCTTGTTCAGAAGCTTTCAGATCCAATAAAGTTGATTTTTGCTGTTGTACCAAATCAGCATATTTTTCTTTTAAATCCTTCAACTCATTGGTTCTTACTTCAAAATGTGTAAGAAGTTCTTTAAGTGACTCAACAAGTTCATCTCTGGGAATTTTGGAATATACCTCATTTTCATCTTCTGAGTCTGAATCTGACCCAGCTTCTGAAGTTGCTGTTGCTACCAACCCAACAGCTACCTTTGCATCTTCATCAGCTTCCTCTTTATCAGATCCAGATTCACTACCCAAATCATCCCAGGTTGCCATTAAACTCTGCTTAATCTGCTTCTTGAATTTGCTTGGTTTGAATGTAGACCTCTTTGACTTGTCCTTTGACTTTTCTCTTTGAAGATCAGGGCATTCAGCAATGAAGTGACCTGGCTTCTTACAGTTGAAGCATCCCTTCTGATCTTCTTTCCTTGAGCTTCTGGAGTTACCCCTTCTGGAGAGAAACTTTCTGTTCTTCTTGGCCAGATATTGAAGTCTGTTTGAGAGCATGGCCATTTCTGCAGCATCTGGTTCAGAATCTGAACTTGACTGTTCTTCCTCTTCAGATTCAACCACTTTGAGAGCTTTTGATGACTTGCCTTTGGATGGAAGAGCTATTGATTTACTCTTCTTAGTAGACTCATGTTCATTAAGACTTAACTCATGAACTTTGAGAGAACTAACAAGATCTTCGACACTTAAAGTGTTTAAATCTTTAGCTTCCTCAATGGCAGTCACCTTCGGTCTCCATCTGGCAGGTAAGCTTCTGAGAATCTTGCTTACATGATCAGAAGCAACATAGCTCTTCTTTAGAATCTGTAGACCAGAAACTAAGGTTTGAAACCTTGAGTACATCTCCTCAATAGTTTCATCATCCTTCATTTTGAATAACTCATACTGATGTACAAGCAGGAGAGCCTTTGCTTCTTTGACCTTCTTGCTCCCTTCATAATTTGAACAGAGAGAAGCAAACATAGCTTTAGCAGTGGATTTGTCACTCATCTTCATGTATTCTGCTTTGGGTATGGCAGTGACAAGAGCTCCTCTGATAATATGATGCTTCTTGTAAAGTTTCCTCAGTTCTGGAGTATGTTTCTTTCTATCCACAGCAGCTCCTTCTTCATCAAGGACTAAACCACCAACGCCGTCTTCCAGAATATCCCACAATTCTTCATCTAGGCTCATGATGTAACTGTAAAAATTGGTCTTCCACCAAGAGAACTCTTCAGCATCTCCATTGAACTTTGGAACTTTTCCAACACTGGTTTTCTTACTATCACTATAATCATGTGAGACATTTTTATAGCTAGTATCACCATCAGGAGGAGGAGTAGTCATGTTTTTCTCAGATCTTTGACTGTTGCACGGTTAAGTGATACACAACAGACCAAGGCTCTAGATACCAATTGAAGGTGAGAAAAACACAAGAAGGGGGGTTGAATTGTGTTTTTAAAAATTCTTCGTTTCTCTA
>NC_140754.1:23055000-23057500 GCF_051527215.1 Medicago sativa
AGCCACCCCACCATGCCTGGGCGTGAGAAAGAGGGAGAAATTTTGCCTTACCATGACCAAGACAGTGTTTGGCCAAGACGAGGCATGAACAAACGTTAAACTGCATGCTTGGCCTGTGCCTGCCCAAGTCACGAACGGCAAGACGACCCCCTCTTTCCCACGCTGGGGGATTGGCTGGGCTTTCGACGGGACGTGGAAAATATGAATCAATCCTACTCTTGCATGACGAGGACAAAGTTTGGCCAAGACGAGGCATGAACAAATGTTGAACTGCATGTTTGGCCTGTGCCTGCCCAAGTCAAGAACAGCAAGATTTCCCCCTATTTCCCACCAAATCTGCCCCAAATTCATCAAAAAGATCTGAATTTATCAAAAAAATTTGATGAAAACAGCTCAAATTGATGAAAATGGGGCAGATTTGGGGGGAGCAGCTTGTTACCAGGGGCCTGGGGGTGCCTGGGCGCGCCCCAGACAGTCCCCCAGCCATGCCCAGCCATACCCAGTCAAGGTGCTCCCCCTATATATGTCTGATGTGCCATTTCCAGTTTTGTAGAAAAAGGGGTGAATTTTCCCTGCAGGCATAAAGTCCCGAAAATGTGACCTAGAAGTTGAATTTTTCCGCGATTTTTTGCAGGCATGTTAGGGACATAAAAACAACATCTCACACAAAAAATTAGAATTTTCCGACGAGGGACGGATTAAATATGAATTTTTGACGCGTCAAAAACTCAAGAAACCAAAAAATCAAAACATCGACCTAGAGATCGAATTTTGAGCTAGTTTTTTGCAGACACCTCAATAAAAATACATCTAGAGGGTCTGGAAAGTTTCGTGGCAAACCGACAACGTTTCGATTTATTTTGATGTTTCGACCGAAACGCGCAAAAATCGCAATTTTTTTTCAAACGAGCACCCATCAACGGGACAAATCTTGTTCCCAAAAAATTCAGGCATGTTTGGGACATCATTAGAGCCTCCCTCAAGAAATTTTGGCGATTTTGCACGCGGGATTCGTTAACTACGAATGTTTTGAGCGTCGATAGCCGAAGAAACGAAAAAAACAACCCCGTTTTGCCTCCCGAATTGCAAAATGCCGCCTTGCCCTGGCTTGGCATGGGCACGGGAAGGTCGAGTCCCAGCCGTGAACAAAAATTTCAATTGGTATGACCTTAATAATACGGGTGCGCAGGCGCGCGCGCGCACGCGCGAGGAATTTTGGCCTACGGGACCCCTCCCGACGTGGTTTGGCCTGAGCACGGGGCTCCCGACGTGATTTGGCCTGCCGAGTCCCAGGCATGGGCAAAAATTTCAATCGGCAGCGCGCTAGAGATTTTTGCCTACGAATTCCCTCCCGACGTGACTTGGCCTGTGGCTGCCCAGCTCAAGAACAGCACCTCTTTCCCACCAAATCCCCCCCAAATTCATCAAAAGATCCGAATTTATCAAAAAGATTTGATGAAAACGGCTCAAATTGATGAAAATGGGGCATATTTGCTTGTTGGGCAGTGGCTGGGGGTGCCTGGGCGCCCCCCAGACAGCCCCCAGCCATGCCCAGCCATGCCCCAACAAGCAGCTCCCCCTATATATGTCTGATGTGCCATTTCCAGTTTTGTAGAAAAAGGGGTTAATTTTCCCTGCAGGCATAAAGTCCCGAAAATGTGACCTAGAGGTTGAGTTTTTCCGCGATTTTTTGCAGGCATGTTAGGGACATAAAAACAACATCTCCCACAAAAAATTAGAATTTTCCGACGAGGGACGGATTAAATATGAATTTTTTACGCGCCAAAAACTCAAGAAAACGAAAAATCAAAACATCGACCTAGAGATCGAATTTTGAGCTGGTTTTTTGCAGACACCTCACTAAAAATACATCTAGAGGGTCTGGAAAGTTTCGTGGCAAACCGACAACGTTCCGATTTATTTTGATTTTTCGACCGAAACGCGCAAAAATCGCAATTTTTTTTCAAAGGAGCACCCATCAACGGGACAAATCTTGCTCCCAAAAAATTCAGGCGTGTTTGGGACATCATGAGGCCCTCCCCCAAGAAATTTTGGCGAATTTGCACGCGGGATTCGTTAATTACGAATTTTTAAGCGTCAAAACGTCAAGAAGGCACGACATCCGCGCTAGTCGACCTAGAGTTCGAATTTTGAGCTGGTTTTTTGCAGGCATCTCTATAAAAATACATGTAGAGGATCTGCCAAGTTTCGTGGAAAACCGACAACGCCTCGATTTATTTTGATTTTTCGACCGACACGCTCAAAACCTCAATTTTCCCCCAAGTGCGCGTCCACCGACGGGTCAAATTTTGTCCCCCAAATATTCGGCCATGTTTAGTACATCATAAGGGCCTCCCCCAAGAAATTTTGGCGAATTTGCACGCGGGATTCGTTAATTACGAATTTTTAAGCGTCAAAACGTCAAGAAGGCACGACATCCGCGCTAGTCGACCTAGAGTTCGACTTTTGAGCTGGTTTTTTGCAGGCATCTCTATAAAAA
>NC_140754.1:23075000-23077500 GCF_051527215.1 Medicago sativa
TTCCGAGGAGGGACGGGCATGGGTTTTTGACTAGCTACGCTAGCCACCCCACCATGCCTGGGCGTGAGAAAGAGGGAGAAATTTTGCCTTACCATGACCAAGACAGTGTTTGGCCAAGACGAGGCATGAACAAACGTTAAACTGCATGCTTGGCCTGTGCCTGCCCAAGTCACGAACGGCAAGACGACCCCCTCTTTCCCACGCTGGGGGATTGGCTGGGCTTTCGACGGGACGTGGAAAATATGAATCAATCCTACTCTTGCATGACGAGGACAAAGTTTGGCCAAGACGAGGCATGAACAAATGTTGAACTGCATGTTTGGCCTGTGCCTGCCCAAGTCAAGAACAGCAAGATTTCCCCCTATTTCCCACCAAATCTGCCCCAAATTCATCAAAAAGATCTGAATTTATCAAAAAAATTTGATGAAAACAGCTCAAATTGATGAAAATGGGGCAGATTTGGGGGGAGCAGCTTGTTACCAGGGGCCTGGGGGTGCCTGGGCGCGCCCCAGACAGTCCCCCAGCCATGCCCAGCCATACCCAGTCAAGGTGCTCCCCCTATATATGTCTGATGTGCCATTTCCAGTTTTGTAGAAAAAGGGGTGAATTTTCCTTGCAGGCATAAAGTCCCGAAAATGTGACCTAGAAGTTGAATTTTTCCGCGATTTTTTGCAGGCATGTTAGGGACATAAAAACAACATCTCACACAAAAAATTAGAATTTTCCGACGAGGGACGGATTAAATATGAATTTTTGACGCGTCAAAAACTCAAGAAACCAAAAAATCAAAACATCGACCTAGAGATCGAATTTTGAGCTAGTTTTTTGCAGACACCTCAATAAAAATACATCTAGAGGGTCTGGAAAGTTTCGTGGCAAACCGACAACGTTTCGATTTATTTTGATTTTTCGACCGAAACGCGCAAAAATCGCAATTTTTTTTCAAACGAGCACCCATCAACGGGACAAATCTTGTTCCCAAAAAATTCAGGCATGTTTGGGACATCATTAGAGCCTCCCTCAAGAAATTTTGGCGATTTTGCACGCGGGATTCGTTAACTACGAATGTTTTGAGCGTCGATAGCCGAAGAAACGAAAAAAACAACCCCGTTTTGCCTCCCGAATTGCAAAATGCCGCCTTGCCCTGGCTTGGCATGGGCACGGGAAGGTCGAGTCCCAGCCGTGAACAAAAATTTCAATCGGTATGACCTTAATAATACGGGTGCGCAGGCGCGCGCGCGCACGCGCGAGGAATTTTGGCCTACGGGACCCCTCCCGACGTGGTTTGGCCTGAGCACGGGGCTCCCGACGTGATTTGGCCTGCCGAGTCCCAGGCATGGGCAAAAATTTCAATCGGCAGCGCGCTAGAGATTTTTGCCTACGAATTCCCTCCCGACGTGACTTGGCCTGTGGCTGCCCAGCTCAAGAACAGCACCTCTTTCCCACCAAATCCCCCCCAAATTCATCAAAAGATCCGAATTTATCAAAAAGATTTGATGAAAACGGCTCAAATTGATGAAAATGGGGCATATTTGCTTGTTGGGCAGTGGCTGGGGGTGCCTGGGCGCCCCCCAGACAGCCCCCAGCCATGCCCAGCCATGCCCCAACAAGCAGCTCCCCCTATATATGTCTGATGTGCCATTTCCAGTTTTGTAGAAAAAGGGGTTAATTTTCCCTGCAGGCATAAAGTCCCGAAAATGTGACCTAGAGGTTGAGTTTTTCCGCGATTTTTTGCAGGCATGTTAGGGACATAAAAACAACATCTCCCACAAAAAATTAGAATTTTCCGACGAGGGACGGATTAAATATGAATTTTTTACGCGCCAAAAACTCAAGAAAACGAAAAATCAAAACATCGACCTAGAGATCGAATTTTGAGCTGGTTTTTTGCAGACACCTCACTAAAAATACATCTAGAGGGTCTGGAAAGTTTCGTGGCAAACCGACAACGTTCCGATTTATTTTGATTTTTCGACCGAAACGCGCAAAAATCGCAATTTTTTTTCAAAGGAGCACCCATCAACGGGACAAATCTTGCTCCCAAAAAATTCAGGCGTGTTTGGGACATCATGAGGCCCTCCCCCAAGAAATTTTGGCGAATTTGCACGCGGGATTCGTTAATTACGAATTTTTAAGCGTCAAAACGTCAAGAAGGCACGACATCCGCGCTAGTCGACCTAGAGTTCGAATTTTGAGCTGGTTTTTTGCAGGCATCTCTATAAAAATACATGTAGAGGATCTGCCAAGTTTCGTGGAAAACCGACAACGCCTCGATTTATTTTGATTTTTCGACCGACACGCTCAAAACCTCAATTTTCCCCCAAGTGCGCGTCCACCGACGGGTCAAATTTTGTCCCCCAAATATTCGGCCATGTTTAGTACATCATAAGGGCCTCCCCCAAGAAATTTTGGCGAATTTGCACGCGGGATTCGTTAATTACGAATTTTTAAGCGTCAAAACGTCAAGAAGGCACGACATCCGCGCTAGTCGACCTAGAGT
>NC_140754.1:23095000-23097500 GCF_051527215.1 Medicago sativa
CAAATGCTAGTCGCCCCGCAGCGTTACAAGGGCACGAGTTTTTCCGAGGAGGGACGGGCATGGGTTTTTGACTAGCTACGCTAGCCACCCCACCATGCCTGGGCGTGAGAAAGAGGGAGAAATTTTGCCTTACCATGACCAAGACAGTGTTTGGCCAAGACGAGGCATGAACAAACGTTAAACTGCATGCTTGGCCTGTGCCTGCCCAAGTCACGAACGGCAAGACGACCCCCTCTTTCCCACGCTGGGGGATTGGCTGGGCTTTCGACGGGACGTGGAAAATATGAATCAATCCTACTCTTGCATGACGAGGACAAAGTTTGGCCAAGACGAGGCATGAACAAATGTTGAACTGCATGTTTGGCCTGTGCCTGCCCAAGTCAAGAACAGCAAGATTTCCCCCTATTTCCCACCAAATCTGCCCCAAATTCATCAAAAAGATCTGAATTTATCAAAAAAAATTGATGAAAACAGCTCAAATTGATGAAAATGGGGCAGATTTGGGGGGAGCAGCTTGTTACCAGGGGCCTGGGGGTGCCTGGGCGCGCCCCAGACAGTCCCCCAGCCATGCCCAGCCATACCCAGTCAAGGTGCTCCCCCTATATATGTCTGATGTGCCATTTCCAGTTTTGTAGAAAAAGGGGTGAATTTTCCCTGCAGGCATAAAGTCCCGAAAATGTGACCTAGAAGTTGAATTTTTCCGCGATTTTTTGCAGGCATGTTAGGGACATAAAAACAACATCTCACACAAAAAATTAGAATTTTCCGACGAGGGACGGATTAAATATGAATTTTTGACGCGTCAAAAACTCAAGAAACCAAAAAATCAAAACATCGACCTAGAGATCGAATTTTGAGCTAGTTTTTTGCAGACACCTCAATAAAAATACATCTAGAGGGTCTGGAAAGTTTCGTGGCAAACCGACAACGTTTCGATTTATTTTGATTTTTCGACCGAAACGCGCAAAAATCGCAATTTTTTTTCAAACGAGCACCCATCAACGGGACAAATCTTGTTCCCAAAAAATTCAGGCATGTTTGGGACATCATTAGAGCCTCCCTCAAGAAATTTTGGCGATTTTGCACGCGGGATTCGTTAACTACGAATGTTTTGAGCGTCGATAGCCGAAGAAACGAAAAAAACAACCCCGTTTTGCCTCCCGAATTGCAAAATGCCGCCTTGCCCTGGCTTGGCATGGGCACGGGAAGGTCGAGTCCCAGCCGTGAACAAAAATTTCAATCGGTATGACCTTAATAATACGGGTGCGCAGGCGCGCGCGCGCACGCGCGAGGAATTTTGGCCTACGGGACCCCTCCCGACGTGGTTTGGCCTGAGCACGGGGCTCCCGACGTGATTTGGCCTGCCGAGTCCCAGGCATGGGCAAAAATTTCAATCGGCAGCACGCTAGAGATTTTTGCCTACGAATTCCCTCCCGACGTGACTTGGCCTGTGGCTGCCCAGCTCAAGAACAGCACCTCTTTCCCACCAAATCCCCCCCAAATTCATCAAAAGATCCGAATTTATCAAAAAGATTTGATGAAAACGGCTCAAATTGATGAAAATGGGGCATATTTGCTTGTTGGGCAGTGGCTGGGGGTGCCTGGGCGCCCCCCAGACAGCCCCCAGCCATGCCCAGCCATGCCCCAACAAGCAGCTCCCCCTATATATGTCTGATGTGCCATTTCCAGTTTTGTAGAAAAAGGGGTTAATTTTCCCTGCAGGCATAAAGTCCCGAAAATGTGACCTAGAGGTTGAGTTTTTCCGCGATTTTTTGCAGGCATGTTAGGGACATAAAAACAACATCTCCCACAAAAAATTAGAATTTTCCGACGAGGGACGGATTAAATATGAATTTTTTACGCGCCAAAAACTCAAGAAAACGAAAAATCAAAACATCGACCTAGAGATCGAATTTTGAGCTGGTTTTTTGCAGACACCTCACTAAAAATACATCTAGAGGGTCTGGAAAGTTTCGTGGCAAACCGACAACGTTCCGATTTATTTTGATTTTTCGACCGAAACGCGCAAAAATCGCAATTTTTTTTCAAAGGAGCACCCATCAACGGGACAAATCTTGCTCCCAAAAAATTCAGGCGTGTTTGGGACATCATGAGGGCCTCCCCCAAGAAATTTTGGCGAATTTGCACGCGGGATTCGTTAATTACGAATTTTTAAGCGTCAAAACGTCAAGAAGGCACGACATCCGCGCTAGTCGACCTAGAGTTCGAATTTTGAGCTGGTTTTTTGCAGGCATCTCTATAAAAATACATGTAGAGGATCTGCCAAGTTTCGTGGAAAACCGACAACGCCTCGATTTATTTTGATTTTTCGACCGACACGCTCAAAACCTCAATTTTCCCCCAAGTGCGCGTCCACCGACGGGTCAAATTTTGTCCCCCAAATATTCGGCCATGTTTAGTACATCATAAGGGCCTCCCCCAAGAAATTTTGGCGAATTTGCACGCGGGATTCGTTAATTACGAATTTTTAAGCGTCAAA
>NC_140754.1:23155000-23160000 GCF_051527215.1 Medicago sativa
AAGAAAACTCACATTCATCTCATGAGTCATACTCATTTGGATGATTTAACCAATATCCATATATGGTTTGTGTACATGGATTCTTTATAAGATCCCATGGCTTTTAGCCATTTCTCAAAGTTCAGGCCATTTACGACCTTCTAGTAAGTTTGGGGCTCATCTACCATGAAAATCATAACACCTTGTTGAGCCATGACAAAATCATGTTACTCATTGTAGTGATATGACATATCAAACTCATCTAGATCTTGTGCTACTCGAACTGGTGATTTAACAACAACCCTTTGTTGAATTAGTTCATGTTCCATTCTTAAAGATACATGTATTTGTGGTACTTGGCTTAATTCAAGTTCTACAACACTCCCACTGGCTCCTGCAGAGACATACTCCTTTAATAGGAATACTCCAGATCTAGAGACAAACGACTATTGTCATGAAAGGTGATGTATAATCAGTATCCCTTAGTTTCCTTAGGGTACCTCCACAAATGTACATTCATTTAATTTGTAGTTTAGTTTATCTAATAAACCATATAACCTCAAATTATCATAAAGTCAAAAACTAGGTACTCTTACCTCCATATCTAATATGGTGTCTTTATGATTACTCTATTGGAACTTGTAGTGGGTGAAGAATAACTGTAATTTAATTTAACATCAAGAGTCAATGAGTTATAACTAAACTATTTTAGATCGATTCATGTCACATATGAAGCGATATAAATAATAATTATATTCATTAATCAAGAATTTACCATCACGACTTACTCATATGGTCTTTATACTTTTCAAACCTATTTCTTTTACTTCATTGTTAAACTCTTTGAACAATTTCAAAGATTTCTTGAATTGTGTCAAATACACTTTTCTCATATACTATTAATTAGTAATGTTAGATGAAGTAAGAGAAATAAAATATCCAGCAAATATGTTTAGTGCTCCATATACATCTCATATGTATATCAACTCAAATAGATTATGTGTCCTTTTCACCTTTACCGGTATACTAATCTATTTTGAAAGGTGGAACTCACATCCTTCAAATGATATAAAACCAAATGAGTCCAATAATCCATATCCATGGATTTTGGAAATGTGAATCACACTTGTTTGTACTAAACAGTGATGCCAATGATATACAAAAGGTTCAAATCTCATTTGATCCTTTTCTCATATGTTATAGACTAGCTTATCAAGATCATGGAACTCAAATCCATTACTTGATCAGCACATTGTATAGAAAACATTATTAGGACAATAGGACAATATTTGTCTATCATTCAACTACATAATCCTTCTCTTGTCAATACAAGATTTATGATTTAATGTTTCTATTTTATATGGAATTTAATAACAATTATTTGGTTCCATATCAAGTTAAGTTTAAGTCCAAGCATAAGCTCTTATAGTCAATGAAACAATTTGTTCCACTCCAGACGTAGGTGAACTTCACTTATAGTTAATGTTCTGCTTCTTTAAAACTCTCTATATTTCAACAAATATGAGATTAATCATCAAGTATCATATACTTATGATGAAGAAGTAGAAAATTAACTTTCTATAACTATATGGGTAAATAAGAAGTCTTACTTCTTTCTTATATTTTGACCCTTTCAAAACTACGAGCAATTTTTGTTTTTCAACTTTTGAAATAATTGCTTCCCCTTTTTGCAACCGTGTTTAACCTTTCAAAGGTAGAAAAACAGAATTTGAATTTTATTCTTATCCATGTACATCTACTTGATAGGCTTAAACTATTCATCTTATAACATTGAGGTTGAATGATCATATCATTCTCCATCGTCGTTACCACTATGAGATATCCTATATCTACACATTTGATCCAATGCTTCTAATAAGCGTTGTTTTTCAAATATAGACATAGAAAGTTGCTAGGAAATAACTGCTCGAGAATATACAGTTTTTCTCATTCTTAAGAACAATTCTTAAATTTTGTACCAATTCAGAAACTCTTTTCTGAAAATTTTGTTCTTCATAAGAACTTTTAACAGTATAATAAAATTTATATGCTAAAGAAATTCTAAATACAGAAAATAAATAAAATAAATGTATCATGATTTAAAACATATTTAAATAGGTCTTTAATTAAATACGCTCCCACTATTTTACTCAAATCAAATGACCTTCAAAACACTTGATTCGGAAAATCCCGTTGGAAGATTTTCTAGTGGGTTGAAATCCATATTTCACCTTGCTTTAAGTCAACGGGGGCTGTACTCAAAACTCAGTTATTTAGGTAGGAACTCCTTCCAATTGTATCTCATACAACTTTCAAATCATTTGAGTGAATAACTCCTTACTCTAATCTATCATATAGATGTTCCCAAACATTGCTTCTAAATTTATTTTAATCTTATTAAAATTAATTTAGTTAAGTTAAACCCAAAAGAATAACACTTGGGTAAATTGGATTACCGCACCGCAACTTACTAGTATAGAAAGTGCACCTCGCGGAGGCGAAACCTACACATTTCGATATTAGTCTTGAAGGGTGTTAAACTTTTGGAAAGCATTAAACTTAATATTTTGAATTGAAGGATTTTTATTAAATTTGATCTCACCTCACCACGGCTTATATATCATATATATTCGCACTCCAATCATAACATGCATAACGATTATACAATAATAAAAGTGACATGATTATGGCCATCCTAACGCTATGACTCTCTCAAGCCAATGAGAGAATCTAAACTAATCCTAGAAATGACCTTGCTTCTCCAAGCTTGACCTCCAGAACTATCCTAACGTCATGAGCCCTATTACTTCTTTGCATTCTATTTACATTACATATGAAAGAAACTCGTTTTACATACGAGGGAGTTGATGAGAAGAGAATGTACAATAGAGATATAAGAGAGAGGCACGACACGCAGGCCGTATTTTAATATCCAAAAGAAATAAAATAAAAGGACTAGGGCCATAATCATTCACATGATAATAATAACAAACACACTTTTATTATTATTAATTATACCTTATAATTAAATAAATTAAATTAAAATTTGACATATGATCACACTACGCAGATTAGCTGGGGGTTTAATTGAGTACAAAAATATATTATATTAAGTACAAAAATATCTCATATTATGTACCAAAATATATTTTATTGAGTACCAAAATATATTATATTATGTACCAAAATATATTTCAGATCAAGTACTAAAATATATTAGATTGCATACCAAAATATTTCAGATTGTGTTCCAAAATATTCTAGATTGCGTATTTCGCATCAAACACTTGACACATTTATGAACACCCAAATCGTTTCGGCAAATACTATGATCAAATCCAAAAGATCATATATGATATTGAAACTCTTTCAAATCATGATTCTTTTAAATTATAAACAAATCAAGTTAAAGTCATGCAAATCGATTAAATAATTTCAAAAGATCATATATGACATTGAAACTATTTCAAATCACGATCTTTTAAATTAACTATCAATTTAGGATCGTTTATTACCTTTCAAACAACTTTTGAAAAACAATCCAAAAGGTAGAATTTTTTATTTACTTAATTATAGTAATATTGACACTCAATAATTATTATAATTAAATCTGCTTTATTTAGGCAATCAATTTGTTTCCAAAACAAATTACAGGGCTAAAATTAAGCAAATATTTTATTACCAAATTCAAAAATCATATCTGATATTGAAACTCTTTCAAAATCATGATCTTTTAAATTTACTACCTTTCTCCAATTAAATAAATTAATTAAACATAAATATTTTTAAGGATTGTTTGTTTAGCATGAACAACCGGATCTATGATGCTTCACCAGATTCGGATATTGAAGCTCACTCTCACGAATTGTTCAAATTCACAACAACAATCTCTTTGAAAACAATTGATCGAAAGATACAACCATAATAATACAACGCTTGTATAGTTAGGTATCCTAATACAACAATCAAACATCAATAGTTTTAACAATTGTTTGTTCAGTATGGACAACCGGATCTTTGATGCTTCACCAGAATCGGTATTCGAAGCTCAATCTCACGAGTTGACTACAAATTCACAATCAATTATATAAAACCTATTGAACGAATGATATCATCAATATATCACATATAATGATGTTGTATTAAAATCATATATCACATATATGATATTGATCAATCAATTTTAATTAATATTTAAATTTAAATAATAAAATATTAACACTTAATATTCTATTTTATTAACGGATTTGCATTCCAAATTAATTCCTTATAAATTATCAAAATATTAGCAAATCAAATATTTGCGAAAATATTATTATCTCATAAAACAATTTTAAAAGATAATCTAATTTGATTTGTTTCCAATCATGTTCCCGTCGATATGTATAATCGATATGTCGATACTTCACCAGAAACGGTTTCTGAAACATCAAACAAATCGAAAAGCCATGCACAGAAAACATAATACGATGCCAATTTTAATTCTCTTTATTATTTAATTCAGATTCAAAATGTTTAATCATATTAAAACATAAAGCAGTAACAAAGCAATCCGATTCATGGTTTCGTAATTGGCTCTGATACCACTGAAGGAAAATCGAAAGATATCATACACAGCGGAAGAAGAAGAAGAAGAAAAAGAATTTCGATTTTCATTCCTTGGATCATTACGAAATTCAAACATGAATCAGTGATTCGATTGTTACCTTGAACTGTGGAATCTGAAAGCTGGAACTAGAAACTGGAATCTCGATCACAGCCAAGCAAGCAGCAAGCAGCAAAGCCTCTAGCAAGTCCACACGAACAGTGCTCCTCCAAAACTCGGTGCTAGCCAATGAATTGGAAGTGCAGAGAAGAAAGGGGTTTGCTTCAAAACGTGTAACCAAAAACTTCAGCACTAGAGTTCTATTTATAGAACTTCTAGTGTGCTTTGCAAGTCAGAAGTCACTATTGGGCTTCAGTAAGCCCAACAACGAGTTTAGTAATTTTTCTAACTAATTAGCGTTATTTACTAAACGCAC
>NC_140754.1:23175000-23177500 GCF_051527215.1 Medicago sativa
GACGAGGCATGAACAAACGTTGAACTGCATGCTTGGCCTGTGCCTGCCCAAGTCACGAACGGCAAGACGACCCCCTCTTTCCCACGCTGGGGGATTGGCTGGGCTTTCGACGGGACGTGGAAAATATGAATCAATCCTACTCTTGCATGACGAGGACAAAGTTTGGCCAAGACGAGGCATGAACAAATGTTGAACTGCATGTTTGGCCTGTGCCTGCCCAAGTCAAGAACAGCAAGATTTCCCCCTATTTCCCACCAAATCTGCCCCAAATTCATCAAAAAGATCTGAATTTATCAAAAAAATTTGATGAAAACAGCTCAAATTGATGAAAATGGGGCAGATTTGGGGGGAGCAGCTTGTTACCAGGGGCCTGGGGGTGCCTGGGCGCGCCCCAGACAGTCCCCCAGCCATGCCCAGCCATACCCAGTCAAGGTGCTCCCCCTATATATGTCTGATGTGCCATTTCCAGTTTTGTAGAAAAAGGGGTGAATTTTCCCTGCAGGCATAAAGTCCCGAAAATGTGACCTAGAGGTTGAATTTTTCCGCGATTTTTTGCAGGCATGTTAGGGACATAAAAACAACATCTCACACAAAAAATTAGAATTTTCCGACGAGGGACGGATTAAATATGAATTTTTGACGCGTCAAAAACTCAAGAAACCAAAAAATCAAAACATCGACCTAGAGATCGAATTTTGAGCTAGTTTTTTGCAGACACCTCAATAAAAATACATCTAGAGGGTCTGGAAAGTTTCGTGGCAAACCGACAACGTTTCGATTTATTTTGATTTTTCGACCGAAACGCGCAAAAATCGCAATTTTTTTTCAAACGAGCACCCATCAACGGGACAAATCTTGTTCCCAAAAAATTCAGGCATGTTTGGGACATCATTAGAGCCTCCCTCAAGAAATTTTGGCGATTTTGCACGCGGGATTCGTTAACTACGAATGTTTTGAGCGTCGATAGCCGAAGAAACGAAAAAAACAACCCCGTTTTGCCTCCCGAATTGCAAAATGCCGCCTTGCCCTGGCTTGGCATGGGCACGGGAAGGTCGAGTCCCAGCCGTGAACAAAAATTTCAATCGGTATGACCTTAATAATACGGGTGCGCAGGCGCGCGCGCACGCGCGAGGAATTTTGGCCTACGGGACCCCTCCCGACGTGGTTTGGCCTGAGCACGGGGCTCCCGACGTGATTTGGCCTGCCGAGTCCCAGGCATGGGCAAAAATTTCAATCGGCAGCGCGCTAGAGATTTTTGCCTACGAATTCCCTCCCGACGTGACTTGGCCTGTGGCTGCCCAGCTCAAGAACAGCACCTCTTTCCCACCAAATCCCCCCCAAATTCATCAAAAGATCCGAATTTATCAAAAAGATTTGATGAAAACGGCTCAAATTGATGAAAATGGGGCATATTTGCTTGTTGGGCAGTGGCTGGGGGTGCCTGGGCGCCCCCCAGACAGCCCCCAGCCATGCCCAGCCATGCCCCAACAAGCAGCTCCCCCTATATATGTCTGATGTGCCATTTCCAGTTTTGTAGAAAAAGGGGTTAATTTTCCCTGCAGGCATAAAGTCCCGAAAATGTGACCTAGAGGTTGAGTTTTTCCGCGATTTTTTGCAGGCATGTTAGGGACATAAAAACAACATCTCCCACAAAAAATTAGAATTTTCCGACGAGGGACGGATTAAATATGAATTTTTTACGCGCCAAAAACTCAAGAAAACGAAAAATCAAAACATCGACCTAGAGATCGAATTTTGAGCTGGTTTTTTGCAGACACCTCACTAAAAATACATCTAGAGGGTCTGGAAAGTTTCGTGGCAAACCGACAACGTTCCGATTTATTTTGATTTTTCGACCGAAACGCGCAAAAATCGCAATTTTTTTTCAAAGGAGCACCCATCAACGGGACAAATCTTGCTCCCAAAAAATTCAGGCGTGTTTGGGACATCATGAGGGCCTCCCCCAAGAAATTTTGGCGAATTTGCACGCGGGATTCGTTAATTACGAATTTTTAAGCGTCAAAACGTCAAGAAGGCACGACATCCGCGCTAGTCGACCTAGAGTTCGAATTTTGAGCTGGTTTTTTGCAGGCATCTCTATAAAAATACATGTAGAGGATCTGCCAAGTTTCGTGGAAAACCGACAACGCCTCGATTTATTTTGATTTTTCGACCGACACGCTCAAAACCTCAATTTTCCCCCAAGTGCGCGTCCACCGACGGGTCAAATTTTGTCCCCCAAATATTCGGCCATGTTTAGTACATCATAAGGTCCTCCCCCAAGAAATTTTGGCGAATTTGCACGCGGGATTCGTTAATTACGAATTTTTAAGCGTCAAAACGTCAAGAAGGCACGACATCCGCGCTAGTCGACCTAGAGTTCGACTTTTGAGCTGGTTTTTTGCAGGCATCTCTATAAAAATACATGCAGAGGATCTGCCAAGTTTCGTGGAAAACCGACAACGCCTCGATTTATTTTGGTTTTTCGACCGACACGCTC
>NC_140754.1:23185000-23187500 GCF_051527215.1 Medicago sativa
GTAAGCAAATGCTAGTCGCCCCGCAGCGTTACAAGGGCACAAGTTTTTCCGAGGAGGGACCAACACGGCTATGTTTATTGACCCGCACCGCTAGTAAGCAAATGCTAGTCGCCCCGCAGCGTTACAAGGGCACGAGTTTTTCCGAGGAGGGACGGGCATGGGTTTTTGACTAGCTACGCTAGCCACCCCACCATGCCTGGGCGTGAGAAAGAGGGAGAAATTTTGCCTTACCATGACCAAGACAGTGTTTGGCCAAGACGAGGCATGAACAAACGTTGAACTGCATGCTTGGCCTGTGCCTGCCCAAGTCACGAACGGCAAGACGACCCCCTCTTTCCCACGCTGGGGGATTGGCTGGGCTTTCGACGGGACGTGGAAAATATGAATCAATCCTACTCTTGCATGACGAGGACAAAGTTTGGCCAAGACGAGGCATGAACAAATGTTGAACTGCATGTTTGGCCTGTGCCTGCCCAAGTCAAGAACAGCAAGATTTCCCCCTATTTCCCACCAAATCTGCCCCAAATTCATCAAAAAGATCTGAATTTATCAAAAAAATTTGATGAAAACAGCTCAAATTGATGAAAATGGGGCAGATTTGGGGGGAGCAGCTTGTTACCAGGGGCCTGGGGGTGCCTGGGCGCGCCCCAGACAGTCCCCCAGCCATGCCCAGCCATACCCAGTCAAGGTGCTCCCCCTATATATGTCTGATGTGCCATTTCCAGTTTTGTAGAAAAAGGGGTGAATTTTCCCTGCAGGCATAAAGTCCCGAAAATGTGACCTAGAGGTTGAATTTTTCCGCGATTTTTTGCAGGCATGTTAGGGACATAAAAACAACATCTCACACAAAAAATTAGAATTTTCCGACGAGGGACGGATTAAATATGAATTTTTGACGCGTCAAAAACTCAAGAAACCAAAAAATCAAAACATCGACCTAGAGATCGAATTTTGAGCTAGTTTTTTGCAGACACCTCAATAAAAATACATCTAGAGGGTCTGGAAAGTTTCGTGGCAAACCGACAACGTTTCGATTTATTTTGATTTTTCGACCGAAACGCGCAAAAATCGCAATTTTTTTTCAAACGAGCACCCATCAACGGGACAAATCTTGTTCCCAAAAAATTCAGGCATGTTTGGGACATCATTAGAGCCTCCCTCAAGAAATTTTGGCGATTTTGCACGCGGGATTCGTTAACTACGAATGTTTTGAGCGTCGATAGCCGAAGAAACGAAAAAAACAACCCCGTTTTGCCTCCCGAATTGCAAAATGCCGCCTTGCCCTGGCTTGGCATGGGCACGGGAAGGTCGAGTCCCAGCCGTGAACAAAAATTTCAATCGGTATGACCTTAATAATACGGGTGCGCAGGCGCGCGCGCACGCGCGAGGAATTTTGGCCTACGGGACCCCTCCCGACGTGGTTTGGCCTGAGCACGGGGCTCCCGACGTGATTTGGCCTGCCGAGTCCCAGGCATGGGCAAAAATTTCAATCGGCAGCGCGCTAGAGATTTTTGCCTACGAATTCCCTCCCGACGTGACTTGGCCTGTGGCTGCCCAGCTCAAGAACAGCACCTCTTTCCCACCAAATCCCCCCCAAATTCATCAAAAGATCCGAATTTATCAAAAAGATTTGATGAAAACGGCTCAAATTGATGAAAATGGGGCATATTTGCTTGTTGGGCAGTGGCTGGGGGTGCCTGGGCGCCCCCCAGACAGCCCCCAGCCATGCCCAGCCATGCCCCAACAAGCAGCTCCCCCTATATATGTCTGATGTGCCATTTCCAGTTTTGTAGAAAAAGGGGTTAATTTTCCCTGCAGGCATAAAGTCCCGAAAATGTGACCTAGAGGTTGAGTTTTTCCGCGATTTTTTGCAGGCATGTTAGGGACATAAAAACAACATCTCCCACAAAAAATTAGAATTTTCCGACGAGGGACGGATTAAATATGAATTTTTTACGCGCCAAAAACTCAAGAAAACGAAAAATCAAAACATCGACCTAGAGATCGAATTTTGAGCTGGTTTTTTGCAGACACCTCACTAAAAATACATCTAGAGGGTCTGGAAAGTTTCGTGGCAAACCGACAACGTTCCGATTTATTTTGATTTTTCGACCGAAACGCGCAAAAATCGCAATTTTTTTTCAAAGGAGCACCCATCAACGGGACAAATCTTGCTCCCAAAAAATTCAGGCGTGTTTGGGACATCATGAGGGCCTCCCCCAAGAAATTTTGGCGAATTTGCACGCGGGATTCGTTAATTACGAATTTTTAAGCGTCAAAACGTCAAGAAGGCACGACATCCGCGCTAGTCGACCTAGAGTTCGAATTTTGAGCTGGTTTTTTGCAGGCATCTCTATAAAAATACATGTAGAGGATCTGCCAAGTTTCGTGGAAAACCGACAACGCCTCGATTTATTTTGATTTTTCGACCGACACGCTCAAAACCTCAATTTTCCCCCAAGTGCGCGTCCACCGACGGGTCAAATTTTGTCCCCCAAAT
>NC_140754.1:23217500-23242500 GCF_051527215.1 Medicago sativa
TGCCTACGAATTCCCTCCCGACGTGACTTGGCCTGTGGCTGCCCAGCTCAAGAACAACACCTCTTTCCCACCAAATCCCCCCCAAATTCATCAAAAGATCCGAATTTATCAAAAAGATTTGATGAAAACGGCTCAAATTGATGAAAATGGGGCATATTTGCTTGTTGGGCAGTGGCTGGGGGTGCCTGGGCGCCCCCCAGACAGCCCCCAGCCATGCCCAGCCATGCCCCAACAAGCAGCTCCCCCTATATATGTCTGATGTGCCATTTCCAGTTTTGTAGAAAAAGGGGTGAATTTTCCCTGCAGGCATAAAGTCCCGAAAATGTGACCTAGAGGTTGAATTTTTCCGCGATTTTTTGCAGGCATGTTAGGGACATAAAAACAACATCTCACACAAAAAATTAGAATTTTCCGACGAGGGACGGATTAAATATGAATTTTTGACGCGTCAAAAACTCAAGAAACCAAAAAATCAAAACATCGACCTAGAGATCGAATTTTGAGCTAGTTTTTTGCAGACACCTCAATAAAAATACATCTAGAGGGTCTGGAAAGTTTCGTGGAAAACCGACAACGTTTCGATTTATTTTGATTTTTCGACCGAAACGCGCAAAAATCGCAATTTTTTTTCAAACGAGCACCCATCAACGGGACAAATCTTGTTCCCAAAAAATTCAGGCATGTTTGGGACATCATTAGAGCCTCCCTCAAGAAATTTTGGCGATTTTGCACGCGGGATTCGTTAATTACGAATTTTTAAGCGTCAAAACGTCAAGAAGTCACGACCCGGCCGCGCTAGTCGACCTAGAATTCGAATTTTGAGCTAGTTTTTTGCAGACACCTCAATAAAAATACATCTAGAGGGTCTGGAAAGTTTCGTGGAAAACCGACGTCGTTTCGATTTATTTTGATTTTTCGACCGAAACGCGCAAAAATCGCAATTTTTTTTCAAACGAGCACCCATCAACGGGACAAATCTTGTTCCCAAAAAATTCAGGCATGTTTGGGACATCATTAGAGCCTCCCTCAAGAAATTTTGGCGATTTTGCACGCGGGATTCGTTAACTACGAATGTTTTGAGCGTCGATAGCCGAAGAAACGAAAAAAACAACCCCGTTTTGCCTCCCGAATTGCAAAATGCCGCCTTGCCCTGGCTTGGCATGGGCACGGGAAGGTCGAGTCCCAGCCGTGAACAAAAATTTCAATCGGTATGACCTTAATAATACGGGTGCGCAGGCGCGCGCGCGCACGCGCGAGGAATTTTGGCCTACGGGACCCCTCCCGACGTGGTTTGGCCTGAGCACGGGGCTCCCGACGTGATTTGGCCTGCCGAGTCCCAGGCATGGGCAAAAATTTCAATCGGCAGCGCGCTAGAGATTTTTGCCTACGAATTCCCTCCCGACGTGACTTGGCCTGTGGCTGCCCAGCTCAAGAACAACACCTCTTTCCCACCAAATCCCCCCCAAATTCATCAAAAGATCCGAATTTATCAAAAAGATTTGATGAAAACGGCTCAAATTGATGAAAATGGGGCATATTTGCTTGTTGGGCAGTGGCTGGGGGTGCCTGGGCGCCCCCCAGACAGCCCCCAGCCATGCCCAGCCATGCCCCAACAAGCAGCTCCCCCTATATATGTCTGATGTGCCATTTCCAGTTTTGTAGAAAAAGGGGTGAATTTTCCCTGCAGGCATAAAGTCCCGAAAATGTGACCTAGAGGTTGAATTTTTCCGCGATTTTTTGCAGGCATGTTAGGGACATAAAAACAACATCTCACACAAAAAATTAGAATTTTCCGACGAGGGACGGATTAAATATGAATTTTTGACGCGTCAAAAACTCAAGAAACCAAAAAATCAAAACATCGACCTAGAGATCGAATTTTGAGCTAGTTTTTTGCAGACACCTCAATAAAAATACATCTAGAGGGTCTGGAAAGTTTCGTGGAAAACCGACAACGTTTCGATTTATTTTGATTTTTCGACCGAAACGCGCAAAAATCGCAATTTTTTTTCAAACGAGCACCCATCAACGGGACAAATCTTGTTCCCAAAAAATTCAGGCATGTTTGGGACATCATTAGAGCCTCCCTCAAGAAATTTTGGCGATTTTGCACGCGGGATTCGTTAATTACGAATTTTTAAGCGTCAAAACGTCAAGAAGTCACGACCCGGCCGCGCTAGTCGACCTAGAATTCGAATTTTGAGCTAGTTTTTTGCAGACACCTCAATAAAAATACATCTAGAGGGTCTGGAAAGTTTCGTGGCAAACCGACGTCGTTTCGATTTATTTTGATTTTTCGACCGAAACGCGCAAAAATCGCAATTTTTTTTCAAACGAGCACCCATCAACGGGACAAATCTTGTTCCCAAAAAATTCAGGCATGTTTGGGACATCATTAGAGCCTCCCTCAAGAAATTTTGGCGATTTTGCACGCGGGATTCGTTAACTACGAATGTTTTGAGCGTCGATAGCCGAAGAAACGAAAAAAACAACCCCGTTTTGCCTCCCGAATTGCAAAATGCCGCCTTGCCCTGGCTTGGCATGGGCACGGGAAGGTCGAGTCCCAGCCGTGAACAAAAATTTCAATCGGTATGACCTTAATAATACGGGTGCGCAGGCGCGCGCGCGCACGCGCGAGGAATTTTGGCCTACGGGACCCCTCCCGACGTGGTTTGGCCTGAGCACGGGGCTCCCGACGTGATTTGGCCTGCCGAGTCCCAGGCATGGGCAAAAATTTCAATCGGCAGCGCGCTAGAGATTTTTGCCTACGAATTCCCTCCCGACGTGACTTGGCCTGTGGCTGCCCAGCTCAAGAACAACACCTCTTTCCCACCAAATCCCCCCCAAATTCATCAAAAGATCCGAATTTATCAAAAAGATTTGATGAAAACGGCTCAAATTGATGAAAATGGGGCATATTTGCTTGTTGGGCAGTGGCTGGGGGTGCCTGGGCGCCCCCCAGACAGCCCCCAGCCATGCCCAGCCATGCCCCAACAAGCAGCTCCCCCTATATATGTCTGATGTGCCATTTCCAGTTTTGTAGAAAAAGGGGTGAATTTTCCCTGCAGGCATAAAGTCCCGAAAATGTGACCTAGAGGTTGAATTTTTCCGCGATTTTTTGCAGGCATGTTAGGGACATAAAAACAACATCTCACACAAAAAATTAGAATTTTCCGACGAGGGACGGATTAAATATGAATTTTTGACGCGTCAAAAACTCAAGAAACCAAAAAATCAAAACATCGACCTAGAGATCGAATTTTGAGCTAGTTTTTTGCAGACACCTCAATAAAAATACATCTAGAGGGTCTGGAAAGTTTCGTGGAAAACCGACAACGTTTCGATTTATTTTGATTTTTCGACCGAAACGCGCAAAAATCGCAATTTTTTTTCAAACGAGCACCCATCAACGGGACAAATCTTGTTCCCAAAAAATTCAGGCATGTTTGGGACATCATTAGAGCCTCCCTCAAGAAATTTTGGCGATTTTGCACGCGGGATTCGTTAATTACGAATTTTTAAGCGTCAAAACGTCAAGAAGTCACGACCCGGCCGCGCTAGTCGACCTAGAATTCGAATTTTGAGCTAGTTTTTTGCAGACACCTCAATAAAAATACATCTAGAGGGTCTGGAAAGTTTCGTGGAAAACCGACGTCGTTTCGATTTATTTTGATTTTTCGACCGAAACGCGCAAAAATCGCAATTTTTTTTCAAACGAGCACCCATCAACGGGACAAATCTTGTTCCCAAAAAATTCAGGCATGTTTGGGACATCATTAGAGCCTCCCTCAAGAAATTTTGGCGATTTTGCACGCGGGATTCGTTAACTACGAATGTTTTGAGCGTCGATAGCCGAAGAAACGAAAAAAACAACCCCGTTTTGCCTCCCGAATTGCAAAATGCCGCCTTGCCCTGGCTTGGCATGGGCACGGGAAGGTCGAGTCCCAGCCGTGAACAAAAATTTCAATCGGTATGACCTTAATAATACGGGTGCGCAGGCGCGCGCGCGCACGCGCGAGGAATTTTGGCCTACGGGACCCCTCCCGACGTGGTTTGGCCTGAGCACGGGGCTCCCGACGTGATTTGGCCTGCCGAGTCCCAGGCATGGGCAAAAATTTCAATCGGCAGCGCGCTAGAGATTTTTGCCTACGAATTCCCTCCCGACGTGACTTGGCCTGTGGCTGCCCAGCTCAAGAACAACACCTCTTTCCCACCAAATCCCCCCCAAATTCATCAAAAGATCCGAATTTATCAAAAAGATTTGATGAAAACGGCTCAAATTGATGAAAATGGGGCATATTTGCTTGTTGGGCAGTGGCTGGGGGTGCCTGGGCGCCCCCCAGACAGCCCCCAGCCATGCCCAGCCATGCCCCAACAAGCAGCTCCCCCTATATATGTCTGATGTGCCATTTCCAGTTTTGTAGAAAAAGGGGTGAATTTTCCCTGCAGGCATAAAGTCCCGAAAATGTGACCTAGAGGTTGAATTTTTCCGCGATTTTTTGCAGGCATGTTAGGGACATAAAAACAACATCTCACACAAAAAATTAGAATTTTCCGACGAGGGACGGATTAAATATGAATTTTTGACGCGTCAAAAACTCAAGAAACCAAAAAATCAAAACATCGACCTAGAGATCGAATTTTGAGCTAGTTTTTTGCAGACACCTCAATAAAAATACATCTAGAGGGTCTGGAAAGTTTCGTGGAAAACCGACAACGTTTCGATTTATTTTGATTTTTCGACCGAAACGCGCAAAAATCGCAATTTTTTTTCAAACGAGCACCCATCAACGGGACAAATCTTGTTCCCAAAAAATTCAGGCATGTTTGGGACATCATTAGAGCCTCCCTCAAGAAATTTTGGCGATTTTGCACGCGGGATTCGTTAATTACGAATTTTTAAGCGTCAAAACGTCAAGAAGTCACGACCCGGCCGCGCTAGTCGACCTAGAATTCGAATTTTGAGCTAGTTTTTTGCAGACACCTCAATAAAAATACATCTAGAGGGTCTGGAAAGTTTCGTGGAAAACCGACGTCGTTTCGATTTATTTTGATTTTTCGACCGAAACGCGCAAAAATCGCAATTTTTTTTCAAACGAGCACCCATCAACGGGACAAATCTTGTTCCCAAAAAATTCAGGCATGTTTGGGACATCATTAGAGCCTCCCTCAAGAAATTTTGGCGATTTTGCACGCGGGATTCGTTAACTACGAATGTTTTGAGCGTCGATAGCCGAAGAAACGAAAAAAACAACCCCGTTTTGCCTCCCGAATTGCAAAATGCCGCCTTGCCCTGGCTTGGCATGGGCACGGGAAGGTCGAGTCCCAGCCGTGAACAAAAATTTCAATCGGTATGACCTTAATAATACGGGTGCGCAGGCGCGCGCGCGCACGCGCGAGGAATTTTGGCCTACGGGACCCCTCCCGACGTGGTTTGGCCTGAGCACGGGGCTCCCGACGTGATTTGGCCTGCCGAGTCCCAGGCATGGGCAAAAATTTCAATCGGCAGCGCGCTAGAGATTTTTGCCTACGAATTCCCTCCCGACGTGACTTGGCCTGTGGCTGCCCAGCTCAAGAACAACACCTCTTTCCCACCAAATCCCCCCCAAATTCATCAAAAGATCCGAATTTATCAAAAAGATTTGATGAAAACGGCTCAAATTGATGAAAATGGGGCATATTTGCTTGTTGGGCAGTGGCTGGGGGTGCCTGGGCGCCCCCCAGACAGCCCCCAGCCATGCCCAGCCATGCCCCAACAAGCAGCTCCCCCTATATATGTCTGATGTGCCATTTCCAGTTTTGTAGAAAAAGGGGTGAATTTTCCCTGCAGGCATAAAGTCCCGAAAATGTGACCTAGAGGTTGAATTTTTCCGCGATTTTTTGCAGGCATGTTAGGGACATAAAAACAACATCTCACACAAAAAATTAGAATTTTCCGACGAGGGACGGATTAAATATGAATTTTTGACGCGTCAAAAACTCAAGAAACCAAAAAATCAAAACATCGACCTAGAGATCGAATTTTGAGCTAGTTTTTTGCAGACACCTCAATAAAAATACATCTAGAGGGTCTGGAAAGTTTCGTGGAAAACCGACAACGTTTCGATTTATTTTGATTTTTCGACCGAAACGCGCAAAAATCGCAATTTTTTTTCAAACGAGCACCCATCAACGGGACAAATCTTGTTCCCAAAAAATTCAGGCATGTTTGGGACATCATTAGAGCCTCCCTCAAGAAATTTTGGCGATTTTGCACGCGGGATTCGTTAATTACGAATTTTTAAGCGTCAAAACGTCAAGAAGTCACGACCCGGCCGCGCTAGTCGACCTAGAATTCGAATTTTGAGCTAGTTTTTTGCAGACACCTCAATAAAAATACATCTAGAGGGTCTGGAAAGTTTCGTGGCAAACCGACGTCGTTTCGATTTATTTTGATTTTTCGACCGAAACGCGCAAAAATCGCAATTTTTTTTCAAACGAGCACCCATCAACGGGACAAATCTTGTTCCCAAAAAATTCAGGCATGTTTGGGACATCATTAGAGCCTCCCTCAAGAAATTTTGGCGATTTTGCACGCGGGATTCGTTAACTACGAATGTTTTGAGCGTCGATAGCCGAAGAAACGAAAAAAACAACCCCGTTTTGCCTCCCGAATTGCAAAATGCCGCCTTGCCCTGGCTTGGCATGGGCACGGGAAGGTCGAGTCCCAGCCGTGAACAAAAATTTCAATCGGTATGACCTTAATAATACGGGTGCGCAGGCGCGCGCGCGCACGCGCGAGGAATTTTGGCCTACGGGACCCCTCCCGACGTGGTTTGGCCTGAGCACGGGGCTCCCGACGTGATTTGGCCTGCCGAGTCCCAGGCATGGGCAAAAATTTCAATCGGCAGCGCGCTAGAGATTTTTGCCTACGAATTCCCTCCCGACGTGACTTGGCCTGTGGCTGCCCAGCTCAAGAACAACACCTCTTTCCCACCAAATCCCCCCCAAATTCATCAAAAGATCCGAATTTATCAAAAAGATTTGATGAAAACGGCTCAAATTGATGAAAATGGGGCATATTTGCTTGTTGGGCAGTGGCTGGGGGTGCCTGGGCGCCCCCCAGACAGCCCCCAGCCATGCCCAGCCATGCCCCAACAAGCAGCTCCCCCTATATATGTCTGATGTGCCATTTCCAGTTTTGTAGAAAAAGGGGTGAATTTTCCCTGCAGGCATAAAGTCCCGAAAATGTGACCTAGAGGTTGAATTTTTCCGCGATTTTTTGCAGGCATGTTAGGGACATAAAAACAACATCTCACACAAAAAATTAGAATTTTCCGACGAGGGACGGATTAAATATGAATTTTTGACGCGTCAAAAACTCAAGAAACCAAAAAATCAAAACATCGACCTAGAGATCGAATTTTGAGCTAGTTTTTTGCAGACACCTCAATAAAAATACATCTAGAGGGTCTGGAAAGTTTCGTGGAAAACCGACAACGTTTCGATTTATTTTGATTTTTCGACCGAAACGCGCAAAAATCGCAATTTTTTTTCAAACGAGCACCCATCAACGGGACAAATCTTGTTCCCAAAAAATTCAGGCATGTTTGGGACATCATTAGAGCCTCCCTCAAGAAATTTTGGCGATTTTGCACGCGGGATTCGTTAATTACGAATTTTTAAGCGTCAAAACGTCAAGAAGTCACGACCCGGCCGCGCTAGTCGACCTAGAATTCGAATTTTGAGCTAGTTTTTTGCAGACACCTCAATAAAAATACATCTAGAGGGTCTGGAAAGTTTCGTGGCAAACCGACGTCGTTTCGATTTATTTTGATTTTTCGACCGAAACGCGCAAAAATCGCAATTTTTTTTCAAACGAGCACCCATCAACGGGACAAATCTTGTTCCCAAAAAATTCAGGCATGTTTGGGACATCATTAGAGCCTCCCTCAAGAAATTTTGGCGATTTTGCACGCGGGATTCGTTAACTACGAATGTTTTGAGCGTCGATAGCCGAAGAAACGAAAAAAACAACCCCGTTTTGCCTCCCGAATTGCAAAATGCCGCCTTGCCCTGGCTTGGCATGGGCACGGGAAGGTCGAGTCCCAGCCGTGAACAAAAATTTCAATCGGTATGACCTTAATAATACGGGTGCGCAGGCGCGCGCGCGCACGCGCGAGGAATTTTGGCCTACGGGACCCCTCCCGACGTGGTTTGGCCTGAGCACGGGGCTCCCGACGTGATTTGGCCTGCCGAGTCCCAGGCATGGGCAAAAATTTCAATCGGCAGCGCGCTAGAGATTTTTGCCTACGAATTCCCTCCCGACGTGACTTGGCCTGTGGCTGCCCAGCTCAAGAACAACACCTCTTTCCCACCAAATCCCCCCCAAATTCATCAAAAGATCCGAATTTATCAAAAAGATTTGATGAAAACGGCTCAAATTGATGAAAATGGGGCATATTTGCTTGTTGGGCAGTGGCTGGGGGTGCCTGGGCGCCCCCCAGACAGCCCCCAGCCATGCCCAGCCATGCCCCAACAAGCAGCTCCCCCTATATATGTCTGATGTGCCATTTCCAGTTTTGTAGAAAAAGGGGTGAATTTTCCCTGCAGGCATAAAGTCCCGAAAATGTGACCTAGAGGTTGAATTTTTCCGCGATTTTTTGCAGGCATGTTAGGGACATAAAAACAACATCTCACACAAAAAATTAGAATTTTCCGACGAGGGACGGATTAAATATGAATTTTTGACGCGTCAAAAACTCAAGAAACCAAAAAATCAAAACATCGACCTAGAGATCGAATTTTGAGCTAGTTTTTTGCAGACACCTCAATAAAAATACATCTAGAGGGTCTGGAAAGTTTCGTGGAAAACCGACAACGTTTCGATTTATTTTGATTTTTCGACCGAAACGCGCAAAAATCGCAATTTTTTTTCAAACGAGCACCCATCAACGGGACAAATCTTGTTCCCAAAAAATTCAGGCATGTTTGGGACATCATTAGAGCCTCCCTCAAGAAATTTTGGCGATTTTGCACGCGGGATTCGTTAATTACGAATTTTTAAGCGTCAAAACGTCAAGAAGTCACGACCCGGCCGCGCTAGTCGACCTAGAATTCGAATTTTGAGCTAGTTTTTTGCAGACACCTCAATAAAAATACATCTAGAGGGTCTGGAAAGTTTCGTGGCAAACCGACGTCGTTTCGATTTATTTTGATTTTTCGACCGAAACGCGCAAAAATCGCAATTTTTTTTCAAACGAGCACCCATCAACGGGACAAATCTTGTTCCCAAAAAATTCAGGCATGTTTGGGACATCATTAGAGCCTCCCTCAAGAAATTTTGGCGATTTTGCACGCGGGATTCGTTAACTACGAATGTTTTGAGCGTCGATAGCCGAAGAAACGAAAAAAACAACCCCGTTTTGCCTCCCGAATTGCAAAATGCCGCCTTGCCCTGGCTTGGCATGGGCACGGGAAGGTCGAGTCCCAGCCGTGAACAAAAATTTCAATCGGTATGACCTTAATAATACGGGTGCGCAGGCGCGCGCGCGCACGCGCGAGGAATTTTGGCCTACGGGACCCCTCCCGACGTGGTTTGGCCTGAGCACGGGGCTCCCGACGTGATTTGGCCTGCCGAGTCCCAGGCATGGGCAAAAATTTCAATCGGCAGCGCGCTAGAGATTTTTGCCTACGAATTCCCTCCCGACGTGACTTGGCCTGTGGCTGCCCAGCTCAAGAACAACACCTCTTTCCCACCAAATCCCCCCCAAATTCATCAAAAGATCCGAATTTATCAAAAAGATTTGATGAAAACGGCTCAAATTGATGAAAATGGGGCATATTTGCTTGTTGGGCAGTGGCTGGGGGTGCCTGGGCGCCCCCCAGACAGCCCCCAGCCATGCCCAGCCATGCCCCAACAAGCAGCTCCCCCTATATATGTCTGATGTGCCATTTCCAGTTTTGTAGAAAAAGGGGTGAATTTTCCCTGCAGGCATAAAGTCCCGAAAATGTGACCTAGAGGTTGAATTTTTCCGCGATTTTTTGCAGGCATGTTAGGGACATAAAAACAACATCTCACACAAAAAATTAGAATTTTCCGACGAGGGACGGATTAAATATGAATTTTTGACGCGTCAAAAACTCAAGAAACCAAAAAATCAAAACATCGACCTAGAGATCGAATTTTGAGCTAGTTTTTTGCAGACACCTCAATAAAAATACATCTAGAGGGTCTGGAAAGTTTCGTGGAAAACCGACAACGTTTCGATTTATTTTGATTTTTCGACCGAAACGCGCAAAAATCGCAATTTTTTTTCAAACGAGCACCCATCAACGGGACAAATCTTGTTCCCAAAAAATTCAGGCATGTTTGGGACATCATTAGAGCCTCCCTCAAGAAATTTTGGCGATTTTGCACGCGGGATTCGTTAATTACGAATTTTTAAGCGTCAAAACGTCAAGAAGTCACGACCCGGCCGCGCTAGTCGACCTAGAATTCGAATTTTGAGCTAGTTTTTTGCAGACACCTCAATAAAAATACATCTAGAGGGTCTGGAAAGTTTCGTGGAAAACCGACGTCGTTTCGATTTATTTTGATTTTTCGACCGAAACGCGCAAAAATCGCAATTTTTTTTCAAACGAGCACCCATCAACGGGACAAATCTTGTTCCCAAAAAATTCAGGCATGTTTGGGACATCATTAGAGCCTCCCTCAAGAAATTTTGGCGATTTTGCACGCGGGATTCGTTAACTACGAATGTTTTGAGCGTCGATAGCCGAAGAAACGAAAAAAACAACCCCGTTTTGCCTCCCGAATTGCAAAATGCCGCCTTGCCCTGGCTTGGCATGGGCACGGGAAGGTCGAGTCCCAGCCGTGAACAAAAATTTCAATCGGTATGACCTTAATAATACGGGTGCGCAGGCGCGCGCGCGCACGCGCGAGGAATTTTGGCCTACGGGACCCCTCCCGACGTGGTTTGGCCTGAGCACGGGGCTCCCGACGTGATTTGGCCTGCCGAGTCCCAGGCATGGGCAAAAATTTCAATCGGCAGCGCGCTAGAGATTTTTGCCTACGAATTCCCTCCCGACGTGACTTGGCCTGTGGCTGCCCAGCTCAAGAACAACACCTCTTTCCCACCAAATCCCCCCCAAATTCATCAAAAGATCCGAATTTATCAAAAAGATTTGATGAAAACGGCTCAAATTGATGAAAATGGGGCATATTTGCTTGTTGGGCAGTGGCTGGGGGTGCCTGGGCGCCCCCCAGACAGCCCCCAGCCATGCCCAGCCATGCCCCAACAAGCAGCTCCCCCTATATATGTCTGATGTGCCATTTCCAGTTTTGTAGAAAAAGGGGTGAATTTTCCCTGCAGGCATAAAGTCCCGAAAATGTGACCTAGAGGTTGAATTTTTCCGCGATTTTTTGCAGGCATGTTAGGGACATAAAAACAACATCTCACACAAAAAATTAGAATTTTCCGACGAGGGACGGATTAAATATGAATTTTTGACGCGTCAAAAACTCAAGAAACCAAAAAATCAAAACATCGACCTAGAGATCGAATTTTGAGCTAGTTTTTTGCAGACACCTCAATAAAAATACATCTAGAGGGTCTGGAAAGTTTCGTGGAAAACCGACAACGTTTCGATTTATTTTGATTTTTCGACCGAAACGCGCAAAAATCGCAATTTTTTTTCAAACGAGCACCCATCAACGGGACAAATCTTGTTCCCAAAAAATTCAGGCATGTTTGGGACATCATTAGAGCCTCCCTCAAGAAATTTTGGCGATTTTGCACGCGGGATTCGTTAATTACGAATTTTTAAGCGTCAAAACGTCAAGAAGTCACGACCCGGCCGCGCTAGTCGACCTAGAATTCGAATTTTGAGCTAGTTTTTTGCAGACACCTCAATAAAAATACATCTAGAGGGTCTGGAAAGTTTCGTGGCAAACCGACGTCGTTTCGATTTATTTTGATTTTTCGACCGAAACGCGCAAAAATCGCAATTTTTTTTCAAACGAGCACCCATCAACGGGACAAATCTTGTTCCCAAAAAATTCAGGCATGTTTGGGACATCATTAGAGCCTCCCTCAAGAAATTTTGGCGATTTTGCACGCGGGATTCGTTAACTACGAATGTTTTGAGCGTCGATAGCCGAAGAAACGAAAAAAACAACCCCGTTTTGCCTCCCGAATTGCAAAATGCCGCCTTGCCCTGGCTTGGCATGGGCACGGGAAGGTCGAGTCCCAGCCGTGAACAAAAATTTCAATCGGTATGACCTTAATAATACGGGTGCGCAGGCGCGCGCGCGCACGCGCGAGGAATTTTGGCCTACGGGACCCCTCCCGACGTGGTTTGGCCTGAGCACGGGGCTCCCGACGTGATTTGGCCTGCCGAGTCCCAGGCATGGGCAAAAATTTCAATCGGCAGCGCGCTAGAGATTTTTGCCTACGAATTCCCTCCCGACGTGACTTGGCCTGTGGCTGCCCAGCTCAAGAACAACACCTCTTTCCCACCAAATCCCCCCCAAATTCATCAAAAGATCCGAATTTATCAAAAAGATTTGATGAAAACGGCTCAAATTGATGAAAATGGGGCATATTTGCTTGTTGGGCAGTGGCTGGGGGTGCCTGGGCGCCCCCCAGACAGCCCCCAGCCATGCCCAGCCATGCCCCAACAAGCAGCTCCCCCTATATATGTCTGATGTGCCATTTCCAGTTTTGTAGAAAAAGGGGTGAATTTTCCCTGCAGGCATAAAGTCCCGAAAATGTGACCTAGAGGTTGAATTTTTCCGCGATTTTTTGCAGGCATGTTAGGGACATAAAAACAACATCTCACACAAAAAATTAGAATTTTCCGACGAGGGACGGATTAAATATGAATTTTTGACGCGTCAAAAACTCAAGAAACCAAAAAATCAAAACATCGACCTAGAGATCGAATTTTGAGCTAGTTTTTTGCAGACACCTCAATAAAAATACATCTAGAGGGTCTGGAAAGTTTCGTGGAAAACCGACAACGTTTCGATTTATTTTGATTTTTCGACCGAAACGCGCAAAAATCGCAATTTTTTTTCAAACGAGCACCCATCAACGGGACAAATCTTGTTCCCAAAAAATTCAGGCATGTTTGGGACATCATTAGAGCCTCCCTCAAGAAATTTTGGCGATTTTGCACGCGGGATTCGTTAATTACGAATTTTTAAGCGTCAAAACGTCAAGAAGTCACGACCCGGCCGCGCTAGTCGACCTAGAATTCGAATTTTGAGCTAGTTTTTTGCAGACACCTCAATAAAAATACATCTAGAGGGTCTGGAAAGTTTCGTGGAAAACCGACGTCGTTTCGATTTATTTTGATTTTTCGACCGAAACGCGCAAAAATCGCAATTTTTTTTCAAACGAGCACCCATCAACGGGACAAATCTTGTTCCCAAAAAATTCAGGCATGTTTGGGACATCATTAGAGCCTCCCTCAAGAAATTTTGGCGATTTTGCACGCGGGATTCGTTAACTACGAATGTTTTGAGCGTCGATAGCCGAAGAAACGAAAAAAACAACCCCGTTTTGCCTCCCGAATTGCAAAATGCCGCCTTGCCCTGGCTTGGCATGGGCACGGGAAGGTCGAGTCCCAGCCGTGAACAAAAATTTCAATCGGTATGACCTTAATAATACGGGTGCGCAGGCGCGCGCGCGCACGCGCGAGGAATTTTGGCCTACGGGACCCCTCCCGACGTGGTTTGGCCTGAGCACGGGGCTCCCGACGTGATTTGGCCTGCCGAGTCCCAGGCATGGGCAAAAATTTCAATCGGCAGCGCGCTAGAGATTTTTGCCTACGAATTCCCTCCCGACGTGACTTGGCCTGTGGCTGCCCAGCTCAAGAACAACACCTCTTTCCCACCAAATCCCCCCCAAATTCATCAAAAGATCCGAATTTATCAAAAAGATTTGATGAAAACGGCTCAAATTGATGAAAATGGGGCATATTTGCTTGTTGGGCAGTGGCTGGGGGTGCCTGGGCGCCCCCCAGACAGCCCCCAGCCATGCCCAGCCATGCCCCAACAAGCAGCTCCCCCTATATATGTCTGATGTGCCATTTCCAGTTTTGTAGAAAAAGGGGTGAATTTTCCCTGCAGGCATAAAGTCCCGAAAATGTGACCTAGAGGTTGAATTTTTCCGCGATTTTTTGCAGGCATGTTAGGGACATAAAAACAACATCTCACACAAAAAATTAGAATTTTCCGACGAGGGACGGATTAAATATGAATTTTTGACGCGTCAAAAACTCAAGAAACCAAAAAATCAAAACATCGACCTAGAGATCGAATTTTGAGCTAGTTTTTTGCAGACACCTCAATAAAAATACATCTAGAGGGTCTGGAAAGTTTCGTGGAAAACCGACAACGTTTCGATTTATTTTGATTTTTCGACCGAAACGCGCAAAAATCGCAATTTTTTTTCAAACGAGCACCCATCAACGGGACAAATCTTGTTCCCAAAAAATTCAGGCATGTTTGGGACATCATTAGAGCCTCCCTCAAGAAATTTTGGCGATTTTGCACGCGGGATTCGTTAATTACGAATTTTTAAGCGTCAAAACGTCAAGAAGTCACGACCCGGCCGCGCTAGTCGACCTAGAATTCGAATTTTGAGCTAGTTTTTTGCAGACACCTCAATAAAAATACATCTAGAGGGTCTGGAAAGTTTCGTGGAAAACCGACGTCGTTTCGATTTATTTTGATTTTTCGACCGAAACGCGCAAAAATCGCAATTTTTTTTCAAACGAGCACCCATCAACGGGACAAATCTTGTTCCCAAAAAATTCAGGCATGTTTGGGACATCATTAGAGCCTCCCTCAAGAAATTTTGGCGATTTTGCACGCGGGATTCGTTAACTACGAATGTTTTGAGCGTCGATAGCCGAAGAAACGAAAAAAACAACCCCGTTTTGCCTCCCGAATTGCAAAATGCCGCCTTGCCCTGGCTTGGCATGGGCACGGGAAGGTCGAGTCCCAGCCGTGAACAAAAATTTCAATCGGTATGACCTTAATAATACGGGTGCGCAGGCGCGCGCGCGCACGCGCGAGGAATTTTGGCCTACGGGACCCCTCCCGACGTGGTTTGGCCTGAGCACGGGGCTCCCGACGTGATTTGGCCTGCCGAGTCCCAGGCATGGGCAAAAATTTCAATCGGCAGCGCGCTAGAGATTTTTGCCTACGAATTCCCTCCCGACGTGACTTGGCCTGTGGCTGCCCAGCTCAAGAACAACACCTCTTTCCCACCAAATCCCCCCCAAATTCATCAAAAGATCCGAATTTATCAAAAAGATTTGATGAAAACGGCTCAAATTGATGAAAATGGGGCATATTTGCTTGTTGGGCAGTGGCTGGGGGTGCCTGGGCGCCCCCCAGACAGCCCCCAGCCATGCCCAGCCATGCCCCAACAAGCAGCTCCCCCTATATATGTCTGATGTGCCATTTCCAGTTTTGTAGAAAAAGGGGTGAATTTTCCCTGCAGGCATAAAGTCCCGAAAATGTGACCTAGAGGTTGAATTTTTCCGCGATTTTTTGCAGGCATGTTAGGGACATAAAAACAACATCTCACACAAAAAATTAGAATTTTCCGACGAGGGACGGATTAAATATGAATTTTTGACGCGTCAAAAACTCAAGAAACCAAAAAATCAAAACATCGACCTAGAGATCGAATTTTGAGCTAGTTTTTTGCAGACACCTCAATAAAAATACATCTAGAGGGTCTGGAAAGTTTCGTGGAAAACCGACAACGTTTCGATTTATTTTGATTTTTCGACCGAAACGCGCAAAAATCGCAATTTTTTTTCAAACGAGCACCCATCAACGGGACAAATCTTGTTCCCAAAAAATTCAGGCATGTTTGGGACATCATTAGAGCCTTCCTCAAGAAATTTTGGCGATTTTGCACGCGGGATTCGTTAATTACGAATTTTTAAGCGTCAAAACGTCAAGAAGTCACGACCCGGCCGCGCTAGTCGACCTAGAATTCGAATTTTGAGCTAGTTTTTTGCAGACACCTCAATAAAAATACATCTAGAGGGTCTGGAAAGTTTCGTGGAAAACCGACGTCGTTTCGATTTATTTTGATTTTTCGACCGAAACGCGCAAAAATCGCAATTTTTTTTCAAACGAGCACCCATCAACGGGACAAATCTTGTTCCCAAAAAATTCAGGCATGTTTGGGACATCATTAGAGCCTCCCTCAAGAAATTTTGGCGATTTTGCACGCGGGATTCGTTAACTACGAATGTTTTGAGCGTCGATAGCCGAAGAAACGAAAAAAACAACCCCGTTTTGCCTCCCGAATTGCAAAATGCCGCCTTGCCCTGGCTTGGCATGGGCACGGGAAGGTCGAGTCCCAGCCGTGAACAAAAATTTCAATCGGTATGACCTTAATAATACGGGTGCGCAGGCGCGCGCGCGCACGCGCGAGGAATTTTGGCCTACGGGACCCCTCCCGACGTGGTTTGGCCTGAGCACGGGGCTCCCGACGTGATTTGGCCTGCCGAGTCCCAGGCATGGGCAAAAATTTCAATCGGCAGCGCGCTAGAGATTTTTGCCTACGAATTCCCTCCCGACGTGACTTGGCCTGTGGCTGCCCAGCTCAAGAACAACACCTCTTTCCCACCAAATCCCCCCCAAATTCATCAAAAGATCCGAATTTATCAAAAAGATTTGATGAAAACGGCTCAAATTGATGAAAATGGGGCATATTTGCTTGTTGGGCAGTGGCTGGGGGTGCCTGGGCGCCCCCCAGACAGCCCCCAGCCATGCCCAGCCATGCCCCAACAAGCAGCTCCCCCTATATATGTCTGATGTGCCATTTCCAGTTTTGTAGAAAAAGGGGTGAATTTTCCCTGCAGGCATAAAGTCCCGAAAATGTGACCTAGAGGTTGAATTTTTCCGCGATTTTTTGCAGGCATGTTAGGGACATAAAAACAACATCTCACACAAAAAATTAGAATTTTCCGACGAGGGACGGATTAAATATGAATTTTTGACGCGTCAAAAACTCAAGAAACCAAAAAATCAAAACATCGACCTAGAGATCGAATTTTGAGCTAGTTTTTTGCAGACACCTCAATAAAAATACATCTAGAGGGTCTGGAAAGTTTCGTGGAAAACCGACAACGTTTCGATTTATTTTGATTTTTCGACCGAAACGCGCAAAAATCGCAATTTTTTTTCAAACGAGCACCCATCAACGGGACAAATCTTGTTCCCAAAAAATTCAGGCATGTTTGGGACATCATTAGAGCCTCCCTCAAGAAATTTTGGCGATTTTGCACGCGGGATTCGTTAATTACGAATTTTTAAGCGTCAAAACGTCAAGAAGTCACGACCCGGCCGCGCTAGTCGACCTAGAATTCGAATTTTGAGCTAGTTTTTTGCAGACACCTCAATAAAAATACATCTAGAGGGTCTGGAAAGTTTCGTGGCAAACCGACGTCGTTTCGATTTATTTTGATTTTTCGACCGAAACGCGCAAAAATCGCAATTTTTTTTCAAACGAGCACCCATCAACGGGACAAATCTTGTTCCCAAAAAATTCAGGCATGTTTGGGACATCATTAGAGCCTCCCTCAAGAAATTTTGGCGATTTTGCACGCGGGATTCGTTAACTACGAATGTTTTGAGCGTCGATAGCCGAAGAAACGAAAAAAACAACCCCGTTTTGCCTCCCGAATTGCAAAATGCCGCCTTGCCCTGGCTTGGCATGGGCACGGGAAGGTCGAGTCCCAGCCGTGAACAAAAATTTCAATCGGTATGACCTTAATAATACGGGTGCGCAGGCGCGCGCGCGCACGCGCGAGGAATTTTGGCCTACGGGACCCCTCCCGACGTGGTTTGGCCTGAGCACGGGGCTCCCGACGTGATTTGGCCTGCCGAGTCCCAGGCATGGGCAAAAATTTCAATCGGCAGCGCGCTAGAGATTTTTGCCTACGAATTCCCTCCCGACGTGACTTGGCCTGTGGCTGCCCAGCTCAAGAACAACACCTCTTTCCCACCAAATCCCCCCCAAATTCATCAAAAGATCCGAATTTATCAAAAAGATTTGATGAAAACGGCTCAAATTGATGAAAATGGGGCATATTTGCTTGTTGGGCAGTGGCTGGGGGTGCCTGGGCGCCCCCCAGACAGCCCCCAGCCATGCCCAGCCATGCCCCAACAAGCAGCTCCCCCTATATATGTCTGATGTGCCATTTCCAGTTTTGTAGAAAAAGGGGTGAATTTTCCCTGCAGGCATAAAGTCCCGAAAATGTGACCTAGAGGTTGAATTTTTCCGCGATTTTTTGCAGGCATGTTAGGGACATAAAAACAACATCTCACACAAAAAATTAGAATTTTCCGACGAGGGACGGATTAAATATGAATTTTTGACGCGTCAAAAACTCAAGAAACCAAAAAATCAAAACATCGACCTAGAGATCGAATTTTGAGCTAGTTTTTTGCAGACACCTCAATAAAAATACATCTAGAGGGTCTGGAAAGTTTCGTGGAAAACCGACAACGTTTCGATTTATTTTGATTTTTCGACCGAAACGCGCAAAAATCGCAATTTTTTTTCAAACGAGCACCCATCAACGGGACAAATCTTGTTCCCAAAAAATTCAGGCATGTTTGGGACATCATTAGAGCCTCCCTCAAGAAATTTTGGCGATTTTGCACGCGGGATTCGTTAATTACGAATTTTTAAGCGTCAAAACGTCAAGAAGTCACGACCCGGCCGCGCTAGTCGACCTAGAATTCGAATTTTGAGCTAGTTTTTTGCAGACACCTCAATAAAAATACATCTAGAGGGTCTGGAAAGTTTCGTGGCAAACCGACGTCGTTTCGATTTATTTTGATTTTTCGACCGAAACGCGCAAAAATCGCAATTTTTTTTCAAACGAGCACCCATCAACGGGACAAATCTTGTTCCCAAAAAATTCAGGCATGTTTGGGACATCATTAGAGCCTCCCTCAAGAAATTTTGGCGATTTTGCACGCGGGATTCGTTAACTACGAATGTTTTGAGCGTCGATAGCCGAAGAAACGAAAAAAACAACCCCGTTTTGCCTCCCGAATTGCAAAATGCCGCCTTGCCCTGGCTTGGCATGGGCACGGGAAGGTCGAGTCCCAGCCGTGAACAAAAATTTCAATCGGTATGACCTTAATAATACGGGTGCGCAGGCGCGCGCGCGCACGCGCGAGGAATTTTGGCCTACGGGACCCCTCCCGACGTGGTTTGGCCTGAGCACGGGGCTCCCGACGTGATTTGGCCTGCCGAGTCCCAGGCATGGGCAAAAATTTCAATCGGCAGCGCGCTAGAGATTTTTGCCTACGAATTCCCTCCCGACGTGACTTGGCCTGTGGCTGCCCAGCTCAAGAACAACACCTCTTTCCCACCAAATCCCCCCCAAATTCATCAAAAGATCCGAATTTATCAAAAAGATTTGATGAAAACGGCTCAAATTGATGAAAATGGGGCATATTTGCTTGTTGGGCAGTGGCTGGGGGTGCCTGGGCGCCCCCCAGACAGCCCCCAGCCATGCCCAGCCATGCCCCAACAAGCAGCTCCCCCTATATATGTCTGATGTGCCATTTCCAGTTTTGTAGAAAAAGGGGTGAATTTTCCCTGCAGGCATAAAGTCCCGAAAATGTGACCTAGAGGTTGAATTTTTCCGCGATTTTTTGCAGGCATGTTAGGGACATAAAAACAACATCTCACACAAAAAATTAGAATTTTCCGACGAGGGACGGATTAAATATGAATTTTTGACGCGTCAAAAACTCAAGAAACCAAAAAATCAAAACATCGACCTAGAGATCGAATTTTGAGCTAGTTTTTTGCAGACACCTCAATAAAAATACATCTAGAGGGTCTGGAAAGTTTCGTGGAAAACCGACAACGTTTCGATTTATTTTGATTTTTCGACCGAAACGCGCAAAAATCGCAATTTTTTTTCAAACGAGCACCCATCAACGGGACAAATCTTGTTCCCAAAAAATTCAGGCATGTTTGGGACATCATTAGAGCCTCCCTCAAGAAATTTTGGCGATTTTGCACGCGGGATTCGTTAATTACGAATTTTTAAGCGTCAAAACGTCAAGAAGTCACGACCCGGCCGCGCTAGTCGACCTAGAATTCGAATTTTGAGCTAGTTTTTTGCAGACACCTCAATAAAAATACATCTAGAGGGTCTGGAAAGTTTCGTGGCAAACCGACGTCGTTTCGATTTATTTTGATTTTTCGACCGAAACGCGCAAAAATCGCAATTTTTTTTCAAACGAGCACCCATCAACGGGACAAATCTTGTTCCCAAAAAATTCAGGCATGTTTGGGACATCATTAGAGCCTCCCTCAAGAAATTTTGGCGATTTTGCACGCGGGATTCGTTAACTACGAATGTTTTGAGCGTCGATAGCCGAAGAAACGAAAAAAACAACCCCGTTTTGCCTCCCGAATTGCAAAATGCCGCCTTGCCCTGGCTTGGCATGGGCACGGGAAGGTCGAGTCCCAGCCGTGAACAAAAATTTCAATCGGTATGACCTTAATAATACGGGTGCGCAGGCGCGCGCGCGCACGCGCGAGGAATTTTGGCCTACGGGACCCCTCCCGACGTGGTTTGGCCTGAGCACGGGGCTCCCGACGTGATTTGGCCTGCCGAGTCCCAGGCATGGGCAAAAATTTCAATCGGCAGCGCGCTAGAGATTTTTGCCTACGAATTCCCTCCCGACGTGACTTGGCCTGTGGCTGCCCAGCTCAAGAACAACACCTCTTTCCCACCAAATCCCCCCCAAATTCATCAAAAGATCCGAATTTATCAAAAAGATTTGATGAAAACGGCTCAAATTGATGAAAATGGGGCATATTTGCTTGTTGGGCAGTGGCTGGGGGTGCCTGGGCGCCCCCCAGACAGCCCCCAGCCATGCCCAGCCATGCCCCAACAAGCAGCTCCCCCTATATATGTCTGATGTGCCATTTCCAGTTTTGTAGAAAAAGGGGTGAATTTTCCCTGCAGGCATAAAGTCCCGAAAATGTGACCTAGAGGTTGAATTTTTCCGCGATTTTTTGCAGGCATGTTAGGGACATAAAAACAACATCTCACACAAAAAATTAGAATTTTCCGACGAGGGACGGATTAAATATGAATTTTTGACGCGTCAAAAACTCAAGAAACCAAAAAATCAAAACATCGACCTAGAGATCGAATTTTGAGCTAGTTTTTTGCAGACACCTCAATAAAAATACATCTAGAGGGTCTGGAAAGTTTCGTGGAAAACCGACAACGTTTCGATTTATTTTGATTTTTCGACCGAAACGCGCAAAAATCGCAATTTTTTTTCAAACGAGCACCCATCAACGGGACAAATCTTGTTCCCAAAAAATTCAGGCATGTTTGGGACATCATTAGAGCCTCCCTCAAGAAATTTTGGCGATTTTGCACGCGGGATTCGTTAATTACGAATTTTTAAGCGTCAAAACGTCAAGAAGTCACGACCCGGCCGCGCTAGTCGACCTAGAATTCGAATTTTGAGCTAGTTTTTTGCAGACACCTCAATAAAAATACATCTAGAGGGTCTGGAAAGTTTCGTGGCAAACCGACGTCGTTTCGATTTATTTTGATTTTTCGACCGAAACGCGCAAAAATCGCAATTTTTTTTCAAACGAGCACCCATCAACGGGACAAATCTTGTTCCCAAAAAATTCAGGCATGTTTGGGACATCATTAGAGCCTCCCTCAAGAAATTTTGGCGATTTTGCACGCGGGATTCGTTAACTACGAATGTTTTGAGCGTCGATAGCCGAAGAAACGAAAAAAACAACCCCGTTTTGCCTCCCGAATTGCAAAATGCCGCCTTGCCCTGGCTTGGCATGGGCACGGGAAGGTCGAGTCCCAGCCGTGAACAAAAATTTCAATCGGTATGACCTTAATAATACGGGTGCGCAGGCGCGCGCGCGCACGCGCGAGGAATTTTGGCCTACGGGACCCCTCCCGACGTGGTTTGGCCTGAGCACGGGGCTCCCGACGTGATTTGGCCTGCCGAGTCCCAGGCATGGGCAAAAATTTCAATCGGCAGCGCGCTAGAGATTTTTGCCTACGAATTCCCTCCCGACGTGACTTGGCCTGTGGCTGCCCAGCTCAAGAACAACACCTCTTTCCCACCAAATCCCCCCCAAATTCATCAAAAGATCCGAATTTATCAAAAAGATTTGATGAAAACGGCTCAAATTGATGAAAATGGGGCATATTTGCTTGTTGGGCAGTGGCTGGGGGTGCCTGGGCGCCCCCCAGACAGCCCCCAGCCATGCCCAGCCATGCCCCAACAAGCAGCTCCCCCTATATATGTCTGATGTGCCATTTCCAGTTTTGTAGAAAAAGGGGTGAATTTTCCCTGCAGGCATAAAGTCCCGAAAATGTGACCTAGAGGTTGAATTTTTCCGCGATTTTTTGCAGGCATGTTAGGGACATAAAAACAACATCTCACACAAAAAATTAGAATTTTCCGACGAGGGACGGATTAAATATGAATTTTTGACGCGTCAAAAACTCAAGAAACCAAAAAATCAAAACATCGACCTAGAGATCGAATTTTGAGCTAGTTTTTTGCAGACACCTCAATAAAAATACATCTAGAGGGTCTGGAAAGTTTCGTGGAAAACCGACAACGTTTCGATTTATTTTGATTTTTCGACCGAAACGCGCAAAAATCGCAATTTTTTTTCAAACGAGCACCCATCAACGGGACAAATCTTGTTCCCAAAAAATTCAGGCATGTTTGGGACATCATTAGAGCCTCCCTCAAGAAATTTTGGCGATTTTGCACGCGGGATTCGTTAATTACGAATTTTTAAGCGTCAAAACGTCAAGAAGTCACGACCCGGCCGCGCTAGTCGACCTAGAGATCGAATTTTGAGCTAGTTTTTTGCAGACACCTCAATAAAAATACATCTAGAGGGTCTGGAAAGTTTCGTGGCAAACCGACGTCGTTTCGATTTATTTTGATTTTTCGACCGAAACGCGCAAAAATCGCAATTTTTTTTCAAACGAGCACCCATCAACGGGACAAATCTTGTTCCCAAAAAATTCAGGCATGTTTGGGACATCATTAGAGCCTCCCTCAAGAAATTTTGGCGATTTTGCACGCGGGATTCGTTAATTACGAATTTTTAAGCGTCAAAACGTCAAGAAGTCACGACCCGGCCGCGCTAGTCGACCTAGAATTCGAATTTTGAGCTAGTTTTTTGCAGACACCTCAATAAAAATACATCTAGAGGGTCTGGAAAGTTTCGTGGCAAACCGACGTCGTTTCGATTTATTTTGATTTTTCGACCGAAACGCGCAAAAATCGCCATTTTTTTTCAAACGAGCACCCATCAACGGGACAAATCTTGTTCCCAAAAAATTCAGGCATGTTTGGGACATCATTAGAGCCTCCCTCAAGAAATTTTGGCGATTTTGCACGCGGGATTCGTTAACTACGAATGTTTTGAGCGTCGATAGCCGAAGAAACGAAAAAAACAACCCCGTTTTGCCTCCCGAATTGCAAAATGCCGCCTTGCCCTGGCTTGGCATGGGCACGGGAAGGTCGAGTCCCAGCCGTGAACAAAAATTTCAATCGGTATGACCTTAATAATACGGGTGCGCAGGCGCGCGCGCGCACGCGCGAGGAATTTTGGCCTACGGGACCCCTCCCGACGTGGTTTGGCCTGAGCACGGGGCTCCCGACGTGATTTGGCCTGCCGAGTCCCAGGCATGGGCAAAAATTTCAATCGGCAGCGCGCTAGAGATTTTTGCCTACGAATTCCCTCCCGACGTGACCTGGCCTGTGGCTGCCCAGCTCAAGAACAACACCTCTTTCCCACCAAATCCCCCCCAAATTCATCAAAAGATCCGAATTTATCAAAAAGATTTGATGAAAACGGCTCAAATTGATGAAAATGGGGCATATTTGCTTGTTGGGCAGTGGCTGGGGGTGCCTGGGCGCCCCCCAGACAGCCCCCAGCCATGCCCAGCCATGCCCCAACAAGCAGCTCCCCCTATATATGTCTGATGTGCCATTTCCAGTTTTGTAGAAAAAGGGGTTAATTTTCCCTGCAGGCATAAAGTCCCGAAAATGTGACCTAGAGGTTGAGTTTTTCCCTGATTTTTTGCAGGCATGTTAGGGACATAAAAACAACATCTCCCACAAAAAATTAGAATTTTCCGACGAGGGACGGATTAAATATGAATTTTTTACGCGCCAAAAACTCAAGAAAACGAAAAATCAAAACATCGACCTAGAGATCGAATTTTGAGCTGGTTTTTTGCAGACACCTCACTAAAAATACATCTAGAGGGTCTGGAAAGTTTCGTGGCAAACCGACAACGTTCCGATTTATTTTGATTTTTCGACCGAAACGCGCAAAAATCGCAATTTTTTTTCAAAGGAGCACCCATCAACGGGACAAATCTTGCTCCCAAAAAATTCAGGCGTGTTTGGGACATCATGAGGGCCTCCCCCAAGAAATTTTGGCGAATTTGCACGCGGGATTCGTTAATTACGAATTTTTAAGCGTCAAAACGTCAAGAAGGCACGACATCCGCGCTAGTCGACCTAGAGTTCGAATTTTGAGCTGGTTTTTTGCAGGCATCTCTATAAAAATACATGTAGAGGATCTGCCAAGTTTCGTGGAAAACCGACAACGCCTCGATTTATTTTGATTTTTCGACCGACACGCTCAAAACCTCAATTTTCCCCCAAGTGCGCGTCCACCGACGGGTCAAATTTTGTCCCCCAAATATTCGGCCATGTTTAGTACATCATAAGGGCCTCCCCCAAGAAATTTTGGCGAATTTGCACGCGGGATTCGTTAATTACGAATTTTTAAGCGTCAAAACGTCAAGAAGGCACGACATCCGCGCTAGTCGACCTAGAGTTCGACTTTTGAGCTGGTTTTTTGCAGGCATCTCTATAAAAATACATGCAGAGGATCTGCCAAGTTTCGTGGAAAACCGA
>NC_140754.1:23247500-23255000 GCF_051527215.1 Medicago sativa
TACGTAATATTAGGGACTTATTGTGACATTTTGATAGAGTTCTCATGCAATTTATACTGTTCTGGAGTGCAAAAAGCTTAAAATTTGAAGTCTGTTCGAAGGAAATCGCGCCACGCCAATTTCAAGCCGTGCTGCGATTTTTGAAGCAAAAATACACACTTCCTGTAAAGGGGAAATCGCGGCACGCCAATTAACAAGGCGCGGCGCGATTTTGATGGGTCAGGCCCATGACTTCTATAAATACTGCACTCAATCTGAAGAACAGGGGTTACGATTTTGGAGAACGAAAGTGCGATTTTAACACCCAGAAGGCTGCAGCGGAGAGGATTTCATCATCTCTAACCCAGTTTATGTATGTTTTAATTCTTTCATTGATTATGCTATTTGTAAACTCAATTATGAGTAGCTAAATCTCTTAGAGATTAGGTCGGAGATGAACCTATGTAACCCTAATTGATCATATGTTGCTGTGAAACTCTATTACTTATTAATGATATTCTAGTTTTCATTCAATTCAATTGTTCTTACTGCTTTTTATATCCTGATCAAATATAAACATGATTTTGTGAGATCGAATGACTACTGACCATAGCTTTCGACTTAGACCTAATTGAATTGTTCTAATAAACATGGTTAGTCTAGGAATGGATAATCGTTTGTTAGTGATATTAGGTTAACGTGCTTAAACCTTTGATGATTATTAGACCACCTAAGGAATTAGGGGCTGTAGTTTAAAAAGAGGGTCCTAACTCAAGGGATTGATTAGGGCTAATTTGTTAACTATCGTGAAACTAGAGAATCATTAGTAATAATAGGTGCAGTAACCAATTAGGGGAAACATAGAGGATTCGAAGACCTGATCTCATCTCTCTCCTATTTTCTTAATCAAATCTTTACTATTTTATTTGATTTCTTAAAATCAAACCAAATCTACTGCCTAGTGGCAAAACAAAATAAACTTTTATACATCCTACTTTTATAACGAAATTGAATTATTGAAGTTAAAAACAGTCCTCGTGGGATCGATATTTTTACTACTTCGATAGTATTTGGTGCACTTGCCAGAGATCTATCAAGTTTTTGGCGCCGTTGCCGGGGACTGTTGAATTATTTCAACAAGGCAATTACGTTATAATTTAGGGTTTTTGCAATTTAATTTTCTGTTTTTTTATTTTTATTTTTCTGTTTTCATATTCACTTGATTACTTTGCGTTGTGCAGTGCTACTAAGGTATTTTGCTGTTTATGCGAGGTAAACAGAGCTCTGACGACTTAGAGTACGATCCGGAGATTGAAAGAACTGCTAGAGCACTTCGGAAAGCTGTCCGATCGCAAAGGTTAACTCAATCCGTTCCACCGGGTGTTCGAGAACAAGTACCGGAGCAACTCTCAAGTGAATCTGAAACAATCTCTTCTCCTAAATCTGCAACGATGGAAGGAGAAGGAGTTGTACCACCAAGACCTAAGCTTGGAGACTACGGGTTAGCCACTCATCGCGGTCAACTGACCCACACTTTTCAACCAGCTAACCCCGTAGCGTTCGACATCAAGACAACTGTCCTCAATGGTTTGAGGGACAAGCAATTCGATGGGACTGAAGCTATGAGTCCTCATGAACACTTGAGCCGTTTTGCTGAAACCTGTGAGTTTTGTGTGCAACCAGCCACCGTGACTGAAGCACAAAAGAAGCTAAGGCTATTTCCTTTCACCTTGACGGGAAGAGCAAAAGATTGGTTGCTAACAATTCCAAACGGGACTGTCCAAACATGGGAAGAGTTAGAGCTGAAGTTCTTGGAGAAATACTTCCCTATGTCTAAGTATTGGGACAAGAAGATGGAGATCTCTAACTTCAAGCAAGGAGAAGGTGAATCATTGTATGATGCTTGGGAGCGATTCAATTTGCTTCTCAAGAGATGCCCTAATCATGAGTTCACCGAGAAGCAATACCTCCAAATCTTCACTGAGGGGGTAACACCAAACACTCGAATGTTCTTAGATGCTTCCGCGGGAGGTAGTCTCAAGAGCAAAACTGATCATGAAGTCCAAGCTTTGATAGAAAACATGGCTGGAAATGAGTATCGTGCTGAAGCTAAGAAGAAGGAAAGAGGAGTGTTTGGGGTAAGTGAACAAACTGCTATCCTTGCCAACCAAGCAGCAATGAACAAACAGATCGAAGCTCTAACTAAGGAGTTTCAAGGCTTCACTTTGGCTCAAAAGCAACAACAAGTAGCTGCAATCAAGTGTGACTTATGTGGTGAAGAACATCCCAACGGTGAATGTGTTCCGGAAGGATCAAGTGAAGAAGCTAACTTCATGGGAGGATATCAAAGGCAGAATCAATACTACAATCCAGGCATTAATAAGCATCCAAATCTAAGCTACTCAAATAACAATGCTTTGAACTCTCAGATGCTCACTCCTCCTCAACAACAACAAAGGAAGCCATCAGCTCTTGAGGAAACTATGATGAACTTCATGAAGATGACTCAAGGCAACTTTGAAGAGATGAAGAAGAGTCAAGAAGCTGAAAGAAAGAACAATGAAGCTTCTAGGAAGATGCTTGAAACTCAACTGGGGCAATTAGCTAAGCAGTTGGCTGAACAAAACAAAGGCGGATTCTCAGGTAACACTAAAGATAACCCTAAGAATGAGTCTTGTAATGCTATTGAATTGAGGAGCAAAAAGGTTTTGACACCTTTAGTTCCAAAAGCTCCAAAGAAGGTTGATGAAGTGGTTGAGGTGGAGGAGAATGATGTAGTTGGAAAAAATGAGAATGATGTAGTTGGAAAAAATGAGAATGGTGTAGTTGAAAAAGAAAATGATCATGGAGTAGTTGAAAACGAAAGGAAGGAAAAAATAGAGGGAGAAAAAAATGAGAAGTTAATTGATGAAGATTCAATCTTGAGGAAGTCGAAGAGTCAAATTTTGAAAGATGGAGACAAACCACAGGTTATTCCATCATATGTGAAGCTTCCATACCCTCACCTTTCGAAGAAGAAAGAAAAGGATGAAGGCCAATTCAAGAAGTTCATGCAACTTTTCTCACAACTTCAGGTGAATATTCCTTTCGGTGAAGCTCTTGATCAAATGCCGTTGTATGCTAAGTTCATGAAAGACTTGTTGACTAAACGAAGGAAGCCTAAGGATGATGAGAACATAGCACTTTCTGAAAATTGTAGTGCTATTCTTCAAAAGAAGCTGCCACCTAAGCTGAAGGATCCTGGTGCTTTTACTATCCCTTGTTCAATTGGACCGGTAGACATTGGAAGAGCTTTATGTGATTTGGGAGCAAGTATAAATCTGATGCCACTTTCAATGATGAAGAAGCTTAAGTGTGGGGAACCTAAACCAACAAGAATGACCATTACTTTAGCTGATCGGTCAATCTCTTATCCTTTCGGTATACTTGAAGATGTGCTAGTCAAGGTTAATGACTTGGTGTTCCCAGCAGATTTTGTGGTCCTAGATATGGCTGAAGATGAAGACATGCCACTCATTCTAGGGAGACCTTTCCTTGCAACTGGTCGTGCTTTGATTGATGTTGAGCGTGGAGAGCTAATGTTGAGATTCCATAAGGAGCAAGTAGTGTTTAATATATTTGAGGCCATGAAGCACAAAGATGAAAATCCCAAGTGTTACCGGATTGACATTGTTGAAGAAATAGTTAAAGATGACTCTTGTGAACATCAACCAACACACCCTCTTGAACGTGCAATTGTGAATTCTATAGCAAAAGGTGAAGATGATGAAGATCTTGAAGTAAGTGATTGTGTGAAGCAACTAGCAGCAAGCAAGCAAGAGTTGGGTCCGGTAAAAATAGAAGAATTAATGGGTAAGCACTCCATAGATGTTCCTATTTTGAGTGGAGAAGGAGAGAAAAATCCAGAATTAAAAGAACTCCCTTCTCACTTGAAATATGTTTTTCTCACTAAGGATGCCTCTAAACCAGTAATCATCAGCAATACCTTGACACCCTTGGAAGAAGAAAAATTAATGAGGGTGTTAAGAGACAATCAAGGAGCTTTGGGGTGGAACATTTCTGATTTAAAGGGTATTAGTCCAGCTTATTGTATGCATAAAATACACATGGAGGCTGAATACAAACCGGTGGTTCAACCTCAAAGGAGACTTAACCCAACCATGAAGGAAGTGGTAAAGAAAGAGGTGCTGAAGTTATTAGATGCAGGTATGATCTATCCTATCTCAGATAGCTCATGGGTAAGTCCAGTTCATGTGGTACCCAAGAAAGGAGGAATGACGGTGGTAGCAAATGAAAAAAATGAATTGATACCTACTCGCACCGTCACTGGTTGGAGAATGTGTATAGACTACCGGAGGTTGAATACCGCAACAAGGAAAGACCACTTTCCATTACCATTCATGGATCAAATGATTGAGAGATTGGCTGGCCAAGCCTTTTATTGCTTCTTGGATGGGTATTCAGGGTATAATCAAATTGCAGTGGCTCCGGAAGATCAAGAAAAGACTGCCTTCACTTGTCCATTCGGTGTGTTTGCTTATCGAAGGATGCCCTTTGGGCTGTGTAATGCGCCGGCAACCTTTCAAAGGTGCATGCTTTCCATCTTCTCTGATATGATAGAGAAGAACATTGAGGTATTTATGGACGACTTTTCTGTTTTTGGTAAGTCTTTTGATCAATGCTTGTTCCATTTAAATGCTGTACTTAAAAGATGCACCGAAACTAACCTTGTTTTGAATTGGGAAAAATGTCATTTTATGGTAACTGAAGGTATAGTTTTGGGACATAAAATAAGTGCTAAAGGCATTGAGGTGGACCAAGCTAAGATAGAGGTTATAGAGAAACTTCCTCCACCAATCAATGTTAAAGGAGTGAGGAGTTTCTTGGGGCATGCCGGGTTCTATCGGCGGTTCATAAAAGACTTTTCTAAAATTTCCAAACCCCTCTGTAACCTCTTGGTCAAAGAAAACGAGTTTAATTTTGATTCGGAATGTCTAAATGCTTTTTCTTTGATTAAAAACAAGTTGGTGACTGCACCAATAATCATTGCACCCAATTGGGATTTACCTTTTGAACTTATGTGTGATGCAAGTGATTATGCTGTTGGTGCAGTCCTAGGCCAACGCAAGAACAAATTTTTCCATGCAATTTACTATGCAAGCAAGGTTTTAAATGAAAATCAAGTTAACTATTCCACAACTGAAAAGGAATTGCTTGCTGTAATCTTCGCATTGGAAAAATTTCGTTCTTATCTAATAGGCTCCAAAGTCATTGTTTTTACAGATCATGCAGCTCTCAAATATCTCTTAACTAAAGGGGATTCAAAGCCTCGACTGTTGAGGTGGATCCTATTATTGCAAGAATTTGATCTTGAAATTCGTGACAAGAAGGGAGTCGAGAACGTGGTAGCTGACCACCTCTCAAGGCTGGAAAATGATGAGGTAACAAAGAAGGAGAAGGCCATCAAGGCCGAGTTCCCTGATGAACAGCTGTTTGCTATTGGAGAAAGACCTTGGTTTGCTGACATGGCAAACTTTAAGGCCGGTAACATAGTTCCTGATGATATGACCTATCCTCAGAGGAAAAAGTTCTTCAAAGATGCGAACCACTACTTGTGGGATGACCCTTATCTGTTTAAGGTAGGTACTGACGGTTTGATTAGACGTTGTGTTGCAGGTGAGGAAGCACATAGTATCATGTGGCACTGCCATAGCTCAGCTTATGGAGGCCACCACAGTGGTGAAAGAACAGCTGCAAAAATTTTGCAAAGTGGATTCTGGTGGCCCACCCTTTTCAAAGATTGCCACGACTTTGTCACAAGATGTGACAGATGCCAAAGGACAGGTAACATATCAAAGAGGAATGAAATGCCCCTAAAAGGAATCATTGAAGTTGAACCATTTGATTGTTGGGGTATTGATTTTATGGGACCATTCCCTTCCTCTTACTCTTATCTCCATATTCTAGTCTGTGTTGATTATGTCACAAAGTGGGTTGAAGCGATACCATGTGTTGCTAATGATGCCAAAACGGTTGTCAATTTCCTTCAAAAGAATATTTTCACTAGGTTTGGAACCCCTAGAGTATTGATCAGTGATGGGGGGAAGCATTTTTGCAATAATTTTCTTGAAAATGTGCTCAAAAAGTATAACATTAAGCACAAAGTTGCAACTCCCTATCACCCACAAACTAGTGGTCAAGCAGAGGTTTCAAACCGACAGCTGAAACAGATTCTGGAGAAGACAGTTGCGTCAAATAGGAAAGATTGGTCCAGGAAGTTAGATGACGCACTGTGGGCATATAGGACAGCCTTTAAGACCCATCTTGGGTTCTCACCCTATCAGTTAGTATATGGGAAGGCATGTCATCTTCCAGTCGAGCTAGAACATAAAGCTTATTGGGCCATTAAGGCCTTAAATTTTGATCAAGTAGCCGCTGGTAAGAAAAGAATTTTGAAACTTAATGAACTTGAGGAGATGAGGCTTAGAGCGTATGAAAATGCACTCATCTATAAAGCCAGGACAAAAAGGTATCATGACAAAAACTTAGTGCCTAGGGATATTAACTGTGGACAACTAGTTTTGTTGTATAATTCCAGGTTGAAGCTGTTTCCTGGGAAGCTCAAGTCAAAATGGTCCGGACCATTCTTGGTCAAAAGTGTGTCACCATATGGAGCTGTTGAACTAGTGACACCTGAAGGAGATCGAAGTTTCAAAGTAAATGGACAAAGAGTTAAACCATACCTAGGTGGCGACCTACCTAAAGGAAGGGTGGCACTCATTCTGAAGGACCTTTGAGGATCCTTAGCAGTCAAGCTAGTGACGATAAAGAAGCGCTGGGTGGGAGGCAACCCACTAGATTTACTTTGTTTTTCAATACATTCAGTTTTTTTTTTCTTCTTTTTAATGTCGAAGTCCATTGAACTTATTTCCCTATTGTAATTGCTCCTGCACTTGTTTATTATTAATGAATTTGTTTTGTTTCATGTGACCTATTACAGTTTAGTAACAGTTGTTTGATGAAACGGTATTCCAAAAGTTCTCAAGGAGGGGTGACTTGATTCAAAGGCGAAGTGTACGGCGTTGCTAGGTAGTCACATACTCCCAGAAATCTCAGCCATAAGGTTCATTGCCAAATCTTGTTTTTCAATTTACTTATATTTAGATTAGTTTTCCATGCAACTACATTTCTAGAACTTGCATTGTTTCTCTATTATTGATTGGTCTTTGTCAATTACACACTGAGGCAAAAGTGCTTGGTCCTGTGAGCCTTTTTGAAGCCTACCCTGTTTTAATTTGTTGAATTTATCCTTTCTTAACCAATTGTGAGCCGGTAGGATTAGAACTTTTTGTTCGGTGACAAACTACATTACAAGCCTAGAGACTTTTAAGACTTGTCCCTTAATGTATTTTCTGAGTTAAGGCATTGTAGAATGTTGCTAAAGATTAAGTTTGGGGTTGCTATTGGAATTTGCAACCAACTAAGTTTGGGGTGGGGGTACTAGAGAATTAGAGAACAAAA
>NC_140754.1:23260000-23262500 GCF_051527215.1 Medicago sativa
CATAAAGTCCCGAAAATGTGACCTAGAGGTTGAATTTTTCCGCGATTTTTTGCAGGCATGTTAGGGACATAAAAACAACATCTCACACAAAAAATTAGAATTTTCCGACGAGGGACGGATTAAATATGAATTTTTGACGCGTCAAAAACTCAAGAAACCAAAAAATCAAAACATCGACCTAGAGATCGAATTTTGAGCTAGTTTTTTGCAGACACCTCAATAAAAATACATCTAGAGGGTCTGGAAAGTTTCGTGGCAAACCGACAACGTTTCGATTTATTTTGATTTTTCGACCGAAACGCGCAAAAATCGCAATTTTTTTTCAAACGAGCACCCATCAACGGGACAAATCTTGTTCCCAAAAAATTCAGGCATGTTTGGGACATCATTAGAGCCTCCCTCAAGAAATTTTGGCGATTTTGCACGCGGGATTCGTTAACTACGAATGTTTTGAGCGTCGATAGCCGAAGAAACGAAAAAAACAACCCCGTTTTGCCTCCCGAATTGCAAAATGCCGCCTTGCCCTGGCTTGGCATGGGCACGGGAAGGTCGAGTCCCAGCCGTGAACAAAAATTTCAATCGGTATGACCTTAATAATACGGGTGCGCAGGCGCGCGCGCGCACGCGCGAGGAATTTTGGCCTACGGGACCCCTCCCGACGTGGTTTGGCCTGAGCACGGGGCTCCCGACGTGATTTGGCCTGCCGAGTCCCAGGCATGGGCAAAAATTTCAATCGGCAGCGCGCTAGAGATTTTTGCCTACGAATTCCCTCCCGACGTGACTTGGCCTGTGGCTGCCCAGCTCAAGAACAGCACCTCTTTCCCACCAAATCCCCCCCAAATTCATCAAAAGATCCGAATTTATCAAAAAGATTTGATGAAAACGGCTCAAATTGATGAAAATGGGGCATATTTGCTTGTTGGGCAGTGGCTGGGGGTGCCTGGGCGCCCCCCAGACAGCCCCCAGCCATGCCCAGCCATGCCCCAACAAGCAGCTCCCCCTATATATGTCTGATGTGCCATTTCCAGTTTTGTAGAAAAAGGGGTTAATTTTCCCTGCAGGCATAAAGTCCCGAAAATGTGACCTAGAGGTTGAGTTTTTCCGCGATTTTTTGCAGGCATGTTAGGGACATAAAAACAACATCTCCCACAAAAAATTAGAATTTTCCGACGAGGGACGGATTAAATATGAATTTTTTACGCGCCAAAAACTCAAGAAAACGAAAAATCAAAACATCGACCTAGAGATCTAATTTTGAGCTGGTTTTTTGTAGACACCTCACTAAAAATACATCTAGAGGGTCTGGAAAGTTTCGTGGCAAACCGACAACGTTCCGATTTATTTTGATTTTTCGACCGAAACGCGCAAAAATCGCAATTTTTTTTCAAAGGAGCACCCATCAACGGGACAAATCTTGCTCCCAAAAAATTCAGGCGTGTTTGGGACATCATGAGGGCCTCCCCCAAGAAATTTTGGCGAATTTGCACGCGGGATTCGTTAATTACGAATTTTTAAGCGTCAAAACGTCAAGAAGGCACGACATCCGCGCTAGTCGACCTAGAGTTCGAATTTTGAGCTGGTTTTTTGTAGGCATCTCTATAAAAATACATGTAGAGGATCTGCCAAGTTTCGTGGAAAACCGACAACGCCTCGATTTATTTTGATTTTTCGACCGACACGCTCAAAACCTCAATTTTCCCCCAAGTGCGCGTCCACCGACGGGTCAAATTTTGTCCCCCAAATATTCGGCCATGTTTAGTACATCATAAGGGCCTCCCCCAAGAAATTTTGGCGAATTTGCACGCGGGATTCGTTAATTACGAATTTTTAAGCGTCAAAACGTCAAGAAGGCACGACATCCGCGCTAGTCGACCTAGAGTTCGACTTTTGAGCTGGTTTTTTGCAGGCATCTCTATAAAAATACATGCAGAGGATCTGCCAAGTTTCGTGGAAAACCGACAACGCCTCGATTTATTTTGGTTTTTCGACCGACACGCTCAAAACCTCAATTTTCCCCCAAGTGCGCGTCCACCGACGGGTCAAATTTTGTCCCCCAAATATTCGGCCATGTTTAGTACATCATAAGGGCCTCCCCCAAGAAATTTTGGCGAATTTGCACGCGGGATTCGTTAATTACGAATTTTTAAGCGTCAAAACGTCAAGAAGGCACGACATCCGCGCTAGTCGACCTAGAGTTCGAGTTTTGAGCTGGTTTTTTGCCGGCATCTCTATAAAAATACATGCAGAGGATCTGCCAAGTTTCGTGGAAAACCGACAACGCCTCGATTTATTTTGGTTTTTCGACCGACACGCGCAAAACCTCAATTTTCCCCCAAGTGCGTGTCCACCGACGGGTCAAATTTTGTTCCCCAAATATTCGGCCATTTTTAGTACATCATAAGGGCCTCCCCCAAGAAATTTTGGGGATTTTGCACGCGGGATTCGTTAATTACGAATATTTTAAGCGTCAAAACGTCAAGAAAGCACGACATCCGCGCTA
>NC_140754.1:23302500-23305000 GCF_051527215.1 Medicago sativa
GCTTGGCATGGGCACGGGAAGGTCGAGTCCCAGCCGTGAACAAAAATTTCAATCGGTATGACCTTAATAATACGGGTGCGCAGGCGCGCGCGCACGCGCGAGGAATTTTGGCCTACGGGACCCCTCCCGACGTGGTTTGGCCTGAGCACGGGGCTCCCGACGTGATTTGGCCTGCCGAGTCCCAGGCATGGGCAAAAATTTCAATCGGCAGCGCGCTAGAGATTTTTGCCTACGAATTCCCTCTCGACGTGACTTGGCCTGTGGCTGCCCAGCTCAAGAACAGCACCTCTTTCCCACCAAATCCCCCCCAAATTCATCAAAAGATCCGAATTTATCAAAAAGATTTGATGAAAACGGCTCAAATTGATGAAAATGGGGCATATTTGCTTGTTGGGCAGTGGCTGGGGGTGCCTGGGCGCCCCCCAGACAGCCCCCAGCCATGCCCAGCCATGCCCCAACAAGCAGCTCCCCCTATATATGTCTGATGTGCCATTTCCAGTTTTGTAGAAAAAGGGGTTAATTTTCCCTGCAGGCATAAAGTCCCGAAAATGTGACCTAGAGGTTGAGTTTTTCCGCGATTTTTTGCAGGCATGTTAGGGACATAAAAACAACATCTCCCACAAAAAATTAGAATTTTCCGACGAGGGACGGATTAAATATGAATTTTTTACGCGCCAAAAACTCAAGAAAACGAAAAATCAAAACATCGACCTAGAGATCGAATTTTGAGCTGGTTTTTTGCAGACACCTCACTAAAAATACATCTAGAGGGTCTGGAAAGTTTCGTGGCAAACCGAAACGCGCAAAAATCGCAATTTTTCGACCGAAACGCGCAAAAATCGCAATTTTTTTTCAAAGGAGCACCCATCAACGGGACAAATCTTGCTCCCAAAAAATTCAGGCGTGTTTGGGACATCATGAGGGCCTCCCCCAAGAAATTTTGGCGAATTTGCACGCGGGATTCGTTAATTACGAATTTTTAAGCGTCAAAACGTCAAGAAGGCACGACATCCGCGCTAGTCGACCTAGAGTTCGAATTTTGAGCTGGTTTTTTGCAGGCATCTCTATAAAAATACATGTAGAGGATCTGCCAAGTTTCGTGGAAAACCGACAACGCCTCGATTTATTTTGATTTTTCGACCGACACGCTCAAAACCTCAATTTTCCCCCAAGTGCGCGTCCACCGACGGGTCAAATTTTGTCCCCCAAATATTCGGCCATGTTTAGTACATCATAAGGGCCTCCCCCAAGAAATATTGGCGAATTTGCACGCGGGATTCGTTAATTACGAATTTTTAAGCGTCAAAACGTCAAGAAGGCACGACATCCGCGCTAGTCGACCTAGAGTTCGACTTTTGAGCTGGTTTTTTGCAGGCATCTCTATAAAAATACATGCAGAGGATCTGCCAAGTTTCGTGGAAAACCGACAACGCCTCGATTTATTTTGGTTTTTCGACCGACACGCTCAAAACCTCAATTTTCCCCCAAGTGCGCGTCCACCGACGGGTCAAATTTTGTCCCCCAAATATTCGGCCATGTTTAGTACATCATAAGGGCCTCCCCCAAGAAATTTTGGCGAATTTGCACGCGGGATTCGTTAATTACGAATTTTTAAGCGTCAAAACGTCAAGAAGGCACGACATCCGCGCTAGTCGACCTAGAGTTCGACTTTTGAGCTGGTTTTTTGCAGGCATCTCTATAAAAATACATGCAGAGGATCTGCCAAGTTTCGTGGAAAACCGACAACGCCTCGATTTATTTTGGTTTTTCGACCGACACGCTCAAAACCTCAATTTTCCCCCAAGTGCGCGTCCACCGACGGGTCAAATTTTGTCCCCCAAATATTCGGCCATGTTTAGTACATCATAAGGGCCTCCCCCAATAAATTTTGGCGAATTTGCACGCGGGATTCGTTAATTACGAATTTTTAAGCGTCAAGAAGGCACGACATCCGCGCTAGTCGACCTAGAGTTCGAATTTTGAGCTGGTTTTTTGCAGGCATCTCTATAAAAATACATGTAGAGGATCTGCCAAGTTTCGTGGAAAACCGACAACGCCTCGATTTATTTTGATTTTTTGACCGACACGCTCAAAACCTCAATTTTCCCCCAAGTGCGCGTCCACCGACGGGTCAAATTTTGTCCCCCAAATATTCGGCCATGTTTAGTACATCATAAGGGCCTCCCCCAAGAAATTTTGGCGAATTTGCACGCGGGATTCGTTAATTACGAATTTTTAAGCGTCAAAACGTCAAGAAGGCACGACATCCGCGCTAGTCGACCTAGAGTTCGACTTTTGAGCTGGTTTTTTGCAGGCATCTCTATAAAAATACATGCAGAGGATCTGCCAAGTTTCGTGGAAAACCGACAACGCCTCGATTTATTTTGGTTTTTCGACCGACACGCTCAAAACCTCAATTTTCCCCCAAGTGCGCGTCCACCGACGGGTCAAATTTTGTCCCCCAAATATTCGGCCATGTTTAGTACATCATAAGGGCCTC
>NC_140754.1:23355000-23357500 GCF_051527215.1 Medicago sativa
AAAAAGGGGTTAATTTTCCCTGCAGGCATAAAGTCCCGAAAATGTGACCTAGAGGTTGAGTTTTTCCGCGATTTTTTGCAGGCATGTTAGGGACATAAAAACAACATCTCCCACAAAAAATTAGAATTTTCCGACGAGGGACGGATTAAATATGAATTTTTTACGCGCCAAAAACTCAAGAAAACGAAAAATCAAAACATCGACCTAGAGATCGAATTTTGAGCTGGTTTTTTGCAGACACCTCACTAAAAATACATCTAGAGGGTCTGGAAAGTTTCGTGGCAAACCGACAACGTTCCGATTTATTTTGATTTTTCGACCGAAACGCGCAAAAATCGCAATTTTTTTTCAAAGGAGCACCCATCAACGGGACAAATCTTGCTCCCAAAAAATTCAGGCGTGTTTGGGACATCATGAGGGCCTCCCCCAAGAAATTTTGGCGAATTTGCACGCGGGATTCGTTAATTACGAATTTTTAAGCGTCAAAACGTCAAGAAGGCACGACATCCGCGCTAGTCGACCTAGAGTTCGAATTTTGAGCTGGTTTTTTGCAGGCATCTCTATAAAAATACATGCAGAGGATCTGCCAAGTTTCGTGGAAAACCGACAACGCCTCGATTTATTTTGATTTTTCGACCGACACGCTCAAAACCTCAATTTTCCCCCAAGTGCGCGTCCACCGACGGGTCAAATTTTGTCCCCCAAATATTCGGCCATGTTTAGTACATCATAAGGGCCTCCCCCAAGAAATTCTAGGTCGAATTTCTTGGGGGAAAATTGAGGTTTTGAGCGTGTCGGTCGAAAAATCAAAATAAATCGAGGCGTTGTCGGTTTTCCACGAAACTTGGCAGATCCTCTGCATGTATTTTTATAGAGATGCCTGCAAAAAACCAGCTCAAAATTCGAACTCTAGGTCGACTAGCGCGGATGTCGTGCCTTCTTGACGTTTTGACGCTTAAAAATTCGTAATTAACGAATCCCGCGTGCAAATTCGCCAAAATTTCTTGGGGGAGGCCCTTATGATGTACTAAACATGGCCGAATATTTGGGGGACAAAATTTGACCCGTCGGTGGATCGCGCACTTGGGGGAAAATTGAGGTTTTGAGCGTGTCGGTCGAAAAATCAAAATAAATCGAGGCGTTGTCGGTTTTCCACGAAACTTGGCAGATCCTCTGCATGTATTTTTATAGAGATGCCTGCAAAAAACCAGCTCAAAATTCGAACTCTAGGTCGACTAGCGCGGATGTCGTGCCTTCTTGACGTTTTGACGCTTAAAAATTCGTAATTAACGAATCCCGCGTGCAAATTCGCCAAAATTTCTTGGGGGAGGCCCTCATGATGTCCCAAACACGCCTGAATTTTTTGGGAGCAAGATTTGTCCCGTTGATGGGTGCTCCTTTGAAAAAAAATTGCGATTTTTGCGCGTTTCGGTCGAAAAATCAAAATAAATCGGAACGTTGTCGGTTTGCCACGAAACTTTCCAGACCCTCTAGATGTATTTTTAGTGAGGTGTCTGCAAAAAACCAGCTCAAAATTCGATCTCTAGGTCGATGTTTTGATTTTTCGTTTTCTTGAGTTTTTGGCGCGTAAAAAATTCATATTTAATCCGTCCCTCGTCGGAAAATTCTAATTTTTTGTGGGAGATGTTGTTTTTATGTCCCTAACATGCCTGCAAAAAATCGCGGAAAAACTCAACCTCTAGGTCACATTTTCGGGACTTTATGCCTGCAGGGAAAATTAACCCCTTTTTCTACAAAACTGGAAATGGCACATCAGACATATATAGGGGGAGCTGCTTGTTGGGGCATGGCTGGGCATGGCTGGGGGCTGTCTGGGGGGCGCCCAGGCACCCCCAGCCACTGCCCAACAAGCAAATATGCCCCATTTTCATCAATTTGAGCCGTTTTCATCAAATCTTTTTGATAAATTCGGATCTTTTGATGAATTTGGGGGGGATTTGGTGGGAAAGAGGTGCTGTTCTTGAGCTGGGCAGCCACAGGCCAAGTCACGTCGGGAGGGAATTCGTAGGCAAAAATCTCTAGCGCGCTGCCGATTGAAATTTTTGCCCATGCCTGGGACTCGGCAGGCCAAATCACGTCGGGAGCCCCGTGCTCAGGCCAAACCACGTCGGGAGGGGTCCCGTAGGCCAAAATTCCTCGCGCGTGCGCGCGCGCCTGCGCACCCGTATTATTAAGGTCATACCGATTGAAATTTTTGTTCACGGCTGGGACTCGACCTTCCCGTGCCCATGCCAAGCCAGGGCAAGGCGGCATTTTGCAATTCGGGAGGCAAAACGGGGTTGTTTTTTCGTTTCTTCGGCTATCGACGCTCAAAACATTCGTAGTTAACGAATCCCGCGTGCAAAATCGCCAAAATTTCTTGAGGGAGGCTCTAATGATGTCCCAAACATGCCTGAATTTTTTGGGAACAAGATTTGTCCCGTTGATGGGTGCTCGTTTGAAAAAAAATTGCGATTTTTGCGCGTTTCGGTCGAAAAAT
>NC_140754.1:23387500-23390000 GCF_051527215.1 Medicago sativa
TGTCGGTCGAAAAATCAAAATAAATCGAGGCGTTGTCGGTTTTCCACGAAACTTGGCAGATCCTCTGCATGTATTTTTATAGAGATGCCTGCAAAAAACCAGCTCAAAATTCGAACTCTAGGTCGACTAGCGCGGATGTCGTGCCTTCTTGACGTTTTGACGCTTAAAAATTCGTAATTAACGAATCCCGCGTGCAAATTCGCCAAAATTTCTTGGGGGAGGCCCTCATGATGTCCCAAACACGCCTGAATTTTTTGGGAGCAAGATTTGTCCCGTTGATGGGTGCTCCTTTGAAAAAAAATTGCGATTTTTGCGCGTTTCGGTCGAAAAATCAAAATAAATCGGAACGTTGTCGGTTTGCCACGAAACTTTCCAGACCCTCTAGATGTATTTTTAGTGAGGTGTCTGCAAAAAACCAGCTCAAAATTCGATCTCTAGGTCGATGTTTTGATTTTTCGTTTTCTTGAGTTTTTGGCGCGTAAAAAATTCATATTTAATCCGTCCCTCGTCGGAAAATTCTAATTTTTTGTGGGAGATGTTGTTTTTATGTCCCTAACATGCCTGCAAAAAATCGCGGAAAAACTCAACCTCTAGGTCACATTTTCGGGACTTTATGCCTGCAGGGAAAATTAACCCCTTTTTCTACAAAACTGGAAATGGCACATCAGACATATATAGGGGGAGCTGCTTGTTGGGGCATGGCTGGGCATGGCTGGGGGCTGTCTGGGGGGCGCCCAGGCACCCCCAGCCACTGCCCAACAAGCAAATATGCCCCATTTTCATCAATTTGAGCCGTTTTCATCAAATCTTTTTGATAAATTCGGATCTTTTGATGAATTTGGGGGGGATTTGGTGGGAAAGAGGTGCTGTTCTTGAGCTGGGCAGCCACAGGCCAAGTCACGTCGGGAGGGAATTCGTAGGCAAAAATCTCTAGCGCGCTGCCGATTGAAATTTTTGCCCATGCCTGGGACTCGGCAGGCCAAATCACGTCGGGAGCCCCGTGCTCAGGCCAAACCACGTCGGGAGGGGTCCCGTAGGCCAAAATTCCTCGCGCGTGCGCGCGCGCGCCTGCGCACCCGTATTATTAAGGTCATACCGATTGAAATTTTTGTTCACGGCTGGGACTCGACCTTCCCGTGCCCATGCCAAGCCAGGGCAAGGCGGCATTTTGCAATTCGGGAGGCAAAACGGGGTTGTTTTTTTCGTTTCTTCGGCTATCGACGCTCAAAACATTCGTAGTTAACGAATCCCGCGTGCAAAATCGCCAAAATTTCTTGAGGGAGGCTCTAATGATGTCCCAAACATGCCTGAATTTTTTGGGAACAAGATTTGTCCCGTTGATGGGTGCTCGTTTGAAAAAAAATTGCGATTTTTGCGCGTTTCGGTCGAAAAATCAAAATAAATCGAAACGACGTCGGTTTGCCACGAAACTTTCCAGACCCTCTAGATGTATTTTTATTGAGGTGTCTGCAAAAAACTAGCTCAAAATTCGAATTCTAGGTCGACTAGCGCGGCCGGGTCGTGACTTCTTGACGTTTTGACGCTTAAAAATTCGTAATTAACGAATCCCGCGTGCAAAATCGCCAAAATTTCTTGAGGGAGGCTCTAATGATGTCCCAAACATGCCTGAATTTTTTGGGAACAAGATTTGTCCCGTTGATGGGTGCTCGTTTGAAAAAAAATTGCGATTTTTGCGCGTTTCGGTCGAAAAATCAAAATAAATCGAAACGTTGTCGGTTTGCCACGAAACTTTCCAGACCCTCTAGATGTATTTTTATTGAGGTGTCTGCAAAAAACTAGCTCAAAATTCGATCTCTAGGTCGATGTTTTGATTTTTTGGTTTCTTGAGTTTTTGACGCGTCAAAAATTCATATTTAATCCGTCCCTCGTCGGAAAATTCTAATTTTTTGTGTGAGATGTTGTTTTTATGTCCCTAACATGCCTGCAAAAAATCGCGGAAAAATTCAACCTCTAGGTCACATTTTCGGGACTTTATGCCTGCAGGGAAAATTCACCCCTTTTTCTACAAAACTGGAAATGGCACATCAGACATATATAGGGGGAGCACCTTGACTGGGTATGGCTGGGCATGGCTGGGGGACTGTCTGGGGCGCGCCCAGGCACCCCCAGGCCCCTGGTAACAAGCTGCTCCCCCCAAATCTGCCCCATTTTCATCAATTTGAGCTGTTTTCATCAAATTTTTTTGATAAATTCAGATCTTTTTGATGAATTTGGGGCAGATTTGGTGGGAAATAGGGGGAAATCTTGCTGTTCTTGACTTGGGCAGGCACAGGCCAAACATGCAGTTCAACATTTGTTCATGCCTCGTCTTGGCCAAACTTTGTCCTCGTCATGCAAGAGTAGGATTGATTCATATTTTCCACGTCCCGTCGAAAGCCCAGCCAATCCCCCAGCGTGGGAAAGAGGGGGTCGTCTTGCCGTTCGTGACTTGGGCAGGCACAGGCCAAGCATGCAGTTCAACGTTTGTTCATGCCTCGTC
>NC_140754.1:23430000-23432500 GCF_051527215.1 Medicago sativa
GCCAAAATTTCTTGGGGGAGGCCCTCATGATGTCCCAAACACGCCTGAATTTTTTGGGAGCAAGATTTGTCCCGTTGATGGGTGCTCCTTTGAAAAAAAATTGCGATTTTTGCGCGTTTCGGTCGAAAAATCAAAATAAATCGGAACGTTGTCGGTTTGCCACGAAACTTTCCAGACCCTCTAGATGTATTTTTAGTGAGGTGTCTGCAAAAAACCAGCTCAAAATTCGATCTCTAGGTCGATGTTTTGATTTTTCGTTTTCTTGAGTTTTTGGCGCGTAAAAAATTCATATTTAATCCGTCCCTCGTCGGAAAATTCTAATTTTTTGTGGGAGATGTTGTTTTTATGTCCCTAACATGCCTGCAAAAAATTGCGGAAAAACTCAACCTCTAGGTCACATTTTCGGGACTTTATGCCTGCAGGGAAAATTAACCCCTTTTTCTACAAAACTGGAAATGGCACATCAGACATATATAGGGGGAGCTGCTTGTTGGGGCATGGCTGGGCATGGCTGGGGGCTGTCTGGGGGGCGCCCAGGCACCCCCAGCCACTGCCCAACAAGCAAATATGCCCCATTTTCATCAATTTGAGCCGTTTTCATCAAATCTTTTTGATAAATTCGGATCTTTTGATGAATTTGGGGGGGATTTGGTGGGAAAGAGGTGCTGTTCTTGAGCTGGGCAGCCACAGGCCAAGTCACGTCGGGAGGGAATTCGTAGGCAAAAATCTCTAGCGCGCTGCCGATTGAAATTTTTGCCCATGCCTGGGACTCGGCAGGCCAAATCACGTCGGGAGCCCCGTGCTCAGGCCAAACCACGTCGGGAGGGGTCCCGTAGGCCAAAATTCCTCGCGCGTGCGCGCGCGCGCCTGCGCACCCGTATTATTAAGGTCATACCGATTGAAATTTTTGTTCACGGCTGGGACTCGACCTTCCCGTGCCCATGCCAAGCCAGGGCAAGGCGGCATTTTGCAATTCGGGAGGCAAAACGGGGTTGTTTTTTTCGTTTCTTCGGCTATCGACGCTCAAAACATTCGTAGTTAACGAATCCCGCGTGCAAAATCGCCAAAATTTCTTGAGGGAGGCTCTAATGATGTCCCAAACATGCCTGAATTTTTTGGGAACAAGATTTGTCCCGTTGATGGGTGCTCGTTTGAAAAAAAATTGCGATTTTTGCGCGTTTCGGTCGAAAAATCAAAATAAATCGAAACGACGTCGGTTTGCCACGAAACTTTCCAGACCCTCTAGATGTATTTTTAGTGAGGTGTCTGCAAAAAACCAGCTCAAAATTCGATCTCTAGGTCGATGTTTTGATTTTTCGTTTTCTTGAGTTTTTGGCGCGTAAAAAATTCATATTTAATCCGTCCCTCGTCGGAAAATTCTAATTTTTTGTGGGAGATGTTGTTTTTATGTCCCTAACATGCCTGCAAAAAATCGCGGAAAAACTCAACCTCTAGGTCACATTTTCGGGACTTTATGCCTGCAGGGAAAATTAACCCCTTTTTCTACAAAACTGGAAATGGCACATCAGACATATATAGGGGGAGCTGCTTGTTGGGGCATGGCTGGGCATGGCTGGGGGCTGTCTGGGGGGCGCCCAGGCACCCCCAGCCACTGCCCAACAAGCAAATATGCCCCATTTTCATCAATTTGAGCCGTTTTCATCAAATCTTTTTGATAAATTCGGATCTTTTGATGAATTTGGGGGGGATTTGGTGGGAAAGAGGTGCTGTTCTTGAGCTGGGCAGCCACAGGCCAAGTCACGTCGGGAGGGAATTCGTAGGCAAAAATCTCTAGCGCGCTGCCGATTGAAATTTTTGCCCATGCCTGGGACTCGGCAGGCCAAATCACGTCGGGAGCCCCGTGCTCAGGCCAAACCACGTCGGGAGGGGTCCCGTAGGCCAAAATTCCTCGCGCGTGCGCGCGCGCGCCTGCGCACCCGTATTATTAAGGTCATACCGATTGAAATTTTTGTTCACGGCTGGGACTCGACCTTCCCGTGCCCATGCCAAGCCAGGGCAAGGCGGCATTTTGCAATTCGGGAGGCAAAACGGGGTTGTTTTTTTCGTTTCTTCGGCTATCGACGCTCAAAACATTCGTAGTTAACGAATCCCGCGTGCAAAATCGCCAAAATTTCTTGAGGGAGGCTCTAATGATGTCCCAAACATGCCTGAATTTTTTGGGAACAAGATTTGTCCCGTTGATGGGTGCTCGTTTGAAAAAAAATTGCGATTTTTGCGCGTTTCGGTCGAAAAATCAAAATAAATCGAAACGACGTCGGTTTGCCACGAAACTTTCCAGACCCTCTAGATGTATTTTTATTGAGGTGTATGCAAAAAACTAGCTCAAAATTCGAATTCTAGGTCGACTAGCGCGGCCGGGTCGTGACTTCTTGACGTTTTGACGCTTAAAAATTCGTAATTAACGAATCCCGCGTGCAAAATCGCCAAAATTTCTTGAGGGAGGCTCTAATGATGTCCCAAACATGCCTGAATTTTTTGG
>NC_140754.1:23462500-23465000 GCF_051527215.1 Medicago sativa
TTATGATGTACTAAACATGGCCGAATATTTGGGGGACAAAATTTGACCCGTCGGTGGATCGCGCACTTGGGGGAAAATTGAGGTTTTGAGCGTGTCGGTCGAAAAATCAAAATAAATCGAGGCGTTGTCGGTTTTCCACGAAACTTGGCAGATCCTCTGCATGTATTTTTATAGAGATGCCTGCAAAAAACCAGCTCAAAATTCGAACTCTAGGTCGACTAGCGCGGATGTCGTGCCTTCTTGACGTTTTGACGCTTAAAAATTCGTAATTAACGAATCCCGCGTGCAAATTCGCCAAAATTTCTTGGGGGAGGCCCTCATGATGTCCCAAACACGCCTGAATTTTTTGGGAGCAAGATTTGTCCCGTTGATGGGTGCTCCTTTGAAAAAAAATTGCGATTTTTGCGCGTTTCGGTCGAAAAATCAAAATAAATCGGAACGTTGTCGGTTTGCCACGAAACTTTCCAGACCCTCTAGATGTATTTTTAGTGAGGTGTCTGCAAAAAACCAGCTCAAAATTCGATCTCTAGGTCGATGTTTTGATTTTTCGTTTTCTTGAGTTTTTGGCGCGTAAAAAATTCATATTTAATCCGTCCCTCGTCGGAAAATTCTAATTTTTTGTGGGAGATGTTTTTTTTATGTCCCTAACATGCCTGCAAAAAATCGCGGAAAAACTCAACCTCTAGGTCACATTTTCGGGACTTTATGCCTGCAGGGAAAATTAACCCCTTTTTCTACAAAACTGGAAATGGCACATCAGACATATATAGGGGGAGCTGCTTGTTGGGGCATGGCTGGGCATGGCTGGGGGCTGTCTGGGGGGCGCCCAGGCACCCCCAGCCACTGCCCAACAAGCAAATATGCCCCATTTTCATCAATTTGAGCCGTTTTCATCAAATCTTTTTGATAAATTCGGATCTTTTGATGAATTTGGGGGGGATTTGGTGGGAAAGAGGTGCTGTTCTTGAGCTGGGCAGCCACAGGCCAAGTCACGTCGGGAGGGAATTCGTAGGCAAAAATCTCTAGCGCGCTGCCGATTGAAATTTTTGCCCATGCCTGGGACTCGGCAGGCCAAATCACGTCGGGAGCCCCGTGCTCAGGCCAAACCACGTCGGGAGGGGTCCCGTAGGCCAAAATTCCTCGCGCGTGCGCGCGCGCGCCTGCGCACCCGTATTATTAAGGTCATACCGATTGAAATTTTTGTTCACGGCTGGGACTCGACCTTCCCGTGCCCATGCCAAGCCAGGGCAAGGCGGCATTTTGCAATTCGGGAGGCAAAACGGGGTTGTTTTTTTCGTTTCTTCGGCTATCGACGCTCAAAACATTCGTAGTTAACGAATCCCGCGTGCAAAATCGCCAAAATTTCTTGAGGGAGGCTCTAATGATGTCCCAAACATGCCTGAATTTTTTGGGAACAAGATTTGTCCCGTTGATGGGTGCTCGTTTGAAAAAAAATTGCGATTTTTGCGCGTTTCGGTCGAAAAATCAAAATAAATCGAAACGACGTCGGTTTGCCACGAAACTTTCCAGACCCTCTAGATGTATTTTTATTGAGGTGTCTGCAAAAAACTAGCTCAAAATTCGAATTCTAGGTCGACTAGCGCGGCCGGGTCGTGACTTCTTGACGTTTTGACGCTTAAAAATTCGTAATTAACGAATCCCGCGTGCAAAATCGCCAAAATTTCTTGAGGGAGGCTCTAATGATGTCCCAAACATGCCTGAATTTTTTGGGAACAAGATTTGTCCCGTTGATGGGTGCTCGTTTGAAAAAAAATTGCGATTTTTGCGCGTTTCGGTCGAAAAATCAAAATAAATCGAAACGTTGTCGGTTTGCCACGAAACTTTCCAGACCCTCTAGATGTATTTTTATTGAGGTGTCTGCAAAAAACTAGCTCAAAATTCGATCTCTAGGTCGATGTTTTGATTTTTTGGTTTCTTGAGTTTTTGACGCGTCAAAAATTCATATTTAATCCGTCCCTCGTCGGAAAATTCTAATTTTTTGTGTGAGATGTTGTTTTTATGTCCCTAACATGCCTGCAAAAAATCGCGGAAAAATTCAACCTCTAGGTCACATTTTCGGGACTTTATGCCTGCAGGGAAAATTCACCCCTTTTTCTACAAAACTGGAAATGGCACATCAGACATATATAGGGGGAGCACCTTGACTGGGTATGGCTGGGCATGGCTGGGGGACTGTCTGGGGCGCGCCCAGGCACCCCCAGGCCCCTGGTAACAAGCTGCTCCCCCCAAATCTGCCCCATTTTCATCAATTTGAGCTGTTTTCATCAAATTTTTTTGATAAATTCAGATCTTTTTGATGAATTTGGGGCAGATTTGGTGGGAAATAGGGGGAAATCTTGCTGTTCTTGACTTGGGCAGGCACAGGCCAAACATGCAGTTCAACATTTGTTCATGCCTCGTCTTGGCCAAACTTTGTCCTCGTCATGCAAGAGTAGGATTGATTCATATTTTCCACGTCCCGTCGAAAGCCCAGCCAATC
>NC_140754.1:23485000-23487500 GCF_051527215.1 Medicago sativa
CCCACCAAGTGTTGTGCACGGACGACACTTCTATTGCATATACACTCAATGTGTTGCGTCGGTAGCCTCTTCAGAGGATGAGCTAAAAACTCAAACGTCCACCTACGTTCTTGCGATTTTGCACTCTTTGGTCGAAAAATCAAAATAAGTCGAGGCGTTGTCGGTTTTCCACGAAATTTGGCAGATCCTCTGCATGTATTTTTATAGAGATGCCTGCAAAAAACCAGCTCAAAACTCGAATTCTAGGTCGACTAGCGCGGATGTCGTGCCTTCTTGACGTTTTGACGCTTAAAAATTCGTAATTAACGAATCCCGCGTGCAAATTCGCCAAAATTTCTTGGGGGAGGCCCTTATGATGTACTAAACATGGCCGAATATTTGGGGGACAAAATTTGACCCGTCGGTGGACGCGCACTTGGGGGAAAATTGAGGTTTTGAGCGTGTCGGTCGAAAAATCAAAATAAATCGAGGCGTTGTCGGTTTTCCACGAAACTTGGCAGATCCTCTGCATGTATTTTTATAGAGATGCCTGCAAAAAACCAGCTCAAAATTCGAACTCTAGGTCGACTAGCGCGGATGTCGTGCCTTCTTGACGTTTTGACGCTTCAAAATTCGTAATTAACGAATCCCGCGTGCAAATTCGCCAAAATTTCTTGGGGGAGGCCCTTATGATGTACTAAACATGGCCGAATATTTGGGGGACAAAATTTGACCCGTCGGTGGACGCGCACTTGGGGGAAAATTGAGGTTTTGAGCGTGTCGGTCGAAAAATCAAAATAAATCGAGGCGTTGTCGGTTTTCCACGAAACTTGGCAGATCCTCTGCATGTATTTTTATAGAGATGCCTGCAAAAAACCAGCTCAAAACTCGAATTCTAGGTCGACTAGCGCGGATGTCGTGCCTTCTTGACGTTTTGACGCTTAAAAATTCGTAATTAACGAATCCCGCGTGCAAATTCGCCAAAATTTCTTGGGGGAGGCCCTTATGATGTACTAAACATGGCCGAATATTTGGGGGACAAAATTTGACCCGTCGGTGGACGCGCACTTGGGGGAAAATTGAGGTTTTGAGCGTGTCGGTCGAAAAATCAAAATAAATCGAGGCGTTGTCGGTTTTCCACGAAACTTGGCAGATCCTCTGCATGTATTTTTATAGAGATGCCTGCAAAAAACCAGCTCAAAATTCGAACTCTAGGTCGACTAGCGCGGATGTCGTGCCTTCTTGACGTTTTGACGCTTAAAAATTCGTAATTAACGAATCCCGCGTGCAAATTCGCCAAAATTTCTTGGGGGAGGCCCTTATGATGTACTAAACATGGCCGAATATTTGGGGGACAAAATTTGACCCGTCGGTGGATCGCGCACTTGGGGGAAAATTGAGGTTTTGAGCGTGTCGGTCGAAAAATCAAAATAAATCGAGGCGTTGTCGGTTTTCCACGAAACTTGGCAGATCCTCTGCATGTATTTTTATAGAGATGCCTGCAAAAAACCAGCTCAAAATTCGAACTCTAGGTCGACTAGCGCGGATGTCGTGCCTTCTTGACGTTTTGACGCTTAAAAATTCGTAATTAACGAATCCCGCGTGCAAATTCGCCAAAATTTCTTGGGGGAGGCCCTCATGATGTCCCAAACACGCCTGAATTTTTTGGGAGCAAGATTTGTCCCGTTGATGGGTGCTCCTTTGAAAAAAAATTGCGATTTTTGCGCGTTTCGGTCGAAAAATCAAAATAAATCGGAACGTTGTCGGTTTGCCACGAAACTTTCCAGACCCTCTAGATGTATTTTTAGTGAGGTGTCTGCAAAAAACCAGCTCAAAATTCGATCTCTAGGTCGATGTTTTGATTTTTCGTTTTCTTGAGTTTTTGGCGCGTAAAAAATTCATATTTAATCCGTCCCTCGTCGGAAAATTCTAATTTTTTGTGGGAGATGTTGTTTTTATGTCCCTAACATGCCTGCAAAAAATCGCGGAAAAACTCAACCTCTAGGTCACATTTTCGGGACTTTATGCCTGCAGGGAAAATTAACCCCTTTTTCTACAAAACTGGAAATGGCACATCAGACATATATAGGGGGAGCTGCTTGTTGGGGCATGGCTGGGCATGGCTGGGGGCTGTCTGGGGGGCGCCCAGGCACCCCCAGCCACTGCCCAACAAGCAAATATGCCCCATTTTCATCAATTTGAGCCGTTTTCATCAAATCTTTTTGATAAATTCGGATCTTTTGATGAATTTGGGGGGGATTTGGTGGGAAAGAGGTGTTGTTCTTGAGCTGGGCAGCCACAGGCCAAGTCACGTCGGGAGGGAATTCGTAGGCAAAAATCTCTAGCGCGCTGCCGATTGAAATTTTTGCCCATGCCTGGGACTCGGCAGGCCAAATCACGTCGGGAGCCCCGTGCTCAGGCCAAACCACGTCGGGAGGGGTCCCGTAGGCCAAAATTCCTCGCGCTGTGCGCAGCGCGCGCCTGCGCACCCGTATTATTAAGGTCATACCGATTGAAATTT
>NC_140754.1:23507500-23510000 GCF_051527215.1 Medicago sativa
ATTTGGGGGACAAAATTTGACCCGTCGGTGGATCGCGCACTTGGGGGAAAATTGAGGTTTTGAGCGTGTCGGTCGAAAAATCAAAATAAATCGAGGCGTTGTCGGTTTTCCACGAAACTTGGCAGATCCTCTGCATGTATTTTTATAGAGATGCCTGCAAAAAACCAGCTCAAAATTCGAACTCTAGGTCGACTAGCGCGGATGTCGTGCCTTCTTGACGTTTTGACGCTTAAAAATTCGTAATTAACGAATCCCGCGTGCAAATTCGCCAAAATTTCTTGGGGGAGGCCCTCATGATGTCCCAAACACGCCTGAATTTTTTGGGAGCAAGATTTGTCCCGTTGATGGGTGCTCCTTTGAAAAAAAATTGCGATTTTTGCGCGTTTCGGTCGAAAAATCAAAATAAATCGGAACGTTGTCGGTTTGCCACGAAACTTTCCAGACCCTCTAGATGTATTTTTAGTGAGGTGTCTGCAAAAAACCAGCTCAAAATTCGATCTCTAGGTCGATGTTTTGATTTTTCGTTTTCTTGAGTTTTTGGCGCGTAAAAAATTCATATTTAATCCGTCCCTCGTCGGAAAATTCTAATTTTTTGTGGGAGATGTTGTTTTTATGTCCCTAACATGCCTGCAAAAAATCGCGGAAAAACTCAACCTCTAGGTCACATTTTCGGGACTTTATGCCTGCAGGGAAAATTAACCCCTTTTTCTACAAAACTGGAAATGGCACATCAGACATATATAGGGGGAGCTGCTTGTTGGGGCATGGCTGGGCATGGCTGGGGGCTGTCTGGGGGGCGCCCAGGCACCCCCAGCCACTGCCCAACAAGCAAATATGCCCCATTTTCATCAATTTGAGCCGTTTTCATCAAATCTTTTTGATAAATTCGGATCTTTTGATGAATTTGGGGGGGATTTGGTGGGAAAGAGGTGCTGTTCTTGAGCTGGGCAGCCACAGGCCAAGTCACGTCGGGAGGGAATTCGTAGGCAAAAATCTCTAGCGCGCTGCCGATTGAAATTTTTGCCCATGCCTGGGACTCGGCAGGCCAAATCACGTCGGGAGCCCCGTGCTCAGGCCAAACCACGTCGGGAGGGGTCCCGTAGGCCAAAATTCCTCGCGCGTGCGCGCGCGCGCCTGCGCACCCGTATTATTAAGGTCATACCGATTGAAATTTTTGTTCACGGCTGGGACTCGACCTTCCCGTGCCCATGCCAAGCCAGGGCAAGGCGGCATTTTGCAATTCGGGAGGCAAAACGGGGTTGTTTTTTTCGTTTCTTCGGCTATCGACGCTCAAAACATTCGTAGTTAACGAATCCCGCGTGCAAAATCGCCAAAATTTCTTGAGGGAGGCTCTAATGATGTCCCAAACATGCCTGAATTTTTTGGGAACAAGATTTGTCCCGTTGATGGGTGCTCGTTTGAAAAAAAATTGCGATTTTTGCGCGTTTCGGTCGAAAAATCAAAATAAATCGAAACGACGTCGGTTTGCCACGAAACTTTCCAGACCCTCTAGATGTATTTTTATTGAGGTGTCTGCAAAAAACTAGCTCAAAATTCGAATTCTAGGTCGACTAGCGCGGCCGGGTCGTGACTTCTTGACGTTTTGACGCTTAAAAATTCGTAATTAACGAATCCCGCGTGCAAAATCGCCAAAATTTCTTGAGGGAGGCTCTAATGATGTCCCAAACATGCCTGAATTTTTTGGGAACAAGATTTGTCCCGTTGATGGGTGCTCGTTTGAAAAAAAATTGCGATTTTTGCGCGTTTCGGTCGAAAAATCAAAATAAATCGAAACGTTGTCGGTTTGCCACGAAACTTTCCAGACCCTCTAGATGTATTTTTATTGAGGTGTCTGCAAAAAACTAGCTCAAAATTCGATCTCTAGGTCGATGTTTTGATTTTTTGGTTTCTTGAGTTTTTGACGCGTCAAAAATTCATATTTAATCCGTCCCTCGTCGGAAAATTCTAATTTTTTGTGTGAGATGTTGTTTTTATGTCCCTAACATGCCTGCAAAAAATCGCGGAAAAATTCAACCTCTAGGTCACATTTTCGGGACTTTATGCCTGCAGGGAAAATTCACCCCTTTTTCTACAAAACTGGAAATGGCACATCAGACATATATAGGGGGAGCACCTTGACTGGGTATGGCTGGGCATGGCTGGGGGACTGTCTGGGGCGCGCCCAGGCACCCCCAGGCCCCTGGTAACAAGCTGCTCCCCCCAAATCTGCCCCATTTTCATCAATTTGAGCTGTTTTCATCAAATTTTTTTGATAAATTCAGATCTTTTTGATGAATTTGGGGCAGATTTGGTGGGAAATAGGGGGAAATCTTGCTGTTCTTGACTTGGGCAGGCACAGGCCAAACATGCAGTTCAACATTTGTTCATGCCTCGTCTTGGCCAAACTTTGTCCTCGTCATGCAAGAGTAGGATTGATTCATATTTTCCACGTCCCGTCGAAAGCCCAGCCAATCCCCCAGCGTGGGAAAGAGGGGGTCGT
>NC_140754.1:23540000-23542500 GCF_051527215.1 Medicago sativa
CCTGCAAAAAACCAGCTCAAAATTCGAACTCTAGGTCGACTAGCGCGGATGTCGTGCCTTCTTGACGTTTTGACGCTTAAAAATTCGTAATTAACGAATCCCGCGTGCAAATTCGCCAAAATTTCTTGGGGGAGGCCCTCATGATGTCCCAAACACGCCTGAATTTTTTGGGAGCAAGATTTGTCCCGTTGATGGGTGCTCCTTTGAAAAAAAATTGCGATTTTTGCGCGTTTCGGTCGAAAAATCAAAATAAATCGGAACGTTGTCGGTTTGCCACGAAACTTTCCAGACCCTCTAGATGTATTTTTAGTGAGGTGTCTGCAAAAAACCAGCTCAAAATTCGATCTCTAGGTCGATGTTTTGATTTTTCGTTTTCTTGAGTTTTTGGCGCGTAAAAAATTCATATTTAATCCGTCCCTCGTCGGAAAATTCTAATTTTTTGTGGGAGATGTTGTTTTTATGTCCCTAACATGCCTGCAAAAAATCGCGGAAAAACTCAACCTCTAGGTCACATTTTCGGGACTTTATGCCTGCAGGGAAAATTAACCCCTTTTTCTACAAAACTGGAAATGGCACATCAGACATATATAGGGGGAGCTGCTTGTTGGGGCATGGCTGGGCATGGCTGGGGGCTGTCTGGGGGGCGCCCAGGCACCCCCAGCCACTGCCCAACAAGCAAATATGCCCCATTTTCATCAATTTGAGCCGTTTTCATCAAATCTTTTTGATAAATTCGGATCTTTTGATGAATTTGGGGGGGATTTGGTGGGAAAGAGGTGCTGTTCTTGAGCTGGGCAGCCACAGGCCAAGTCACGTCGGGAGGGAATTCGTAGGCAAAAATCTCTAGCGCGCTGCCGATTGAAATTTTTGCCCATGCCTGGGACTCGGCAGGCCAAATCACGTCGGGAGCCCCGTGCTCAGGCCAAACCACGTCGGGAGGGGTCCCGTAGGCCAAAATTCCTCGCGCGTGCGCGCGCGCGCTGCGCACCCGTATTATTAAGGTCATACCGATTGAAATTTTTGTTCACGGCTGGGACTCGACCTTCCCGTGCCCATGCCAAGCCAGGGCAAGGCGGCATTTTGCAATTCGGGAGGCAAAACGGGGTTGTTTTTTTCGTTTCTTCGGCTATCGACGCTCAAAACATTCGTAGTTAACGAATCCCGCGTGCAAAATCGCCAAAATTTCTTGAGGGAGGCTCTAATGATGTCCCAAACATGCCTGAATTTTTTGGGAACAAGATTTGTCCCGTTGATGGGTGCTCGTTTGAAAAAAAATTGCGATTTTTGCGCGTTTCGGTCGAAAAATCAAAATAAATCGAAACGACGTCGGTTTGCCACGAAACTTTCCAGACCCTCTAGATGTATTTTTATTGAGGTGTCTGCAAAAAACTAGCTCAAAATTCGAATTCTAGGTCGACTAGCGCGGCCGGGTCGTGACTTCTTGACGTTTTGACGCTTAAAAATTCGTAATTAACGAATCCCGCGTGCAAAATCGCCAAAATTTCTTGAGGGAGGCTCTAATGATGTCCCAAACATGCCTGAATTTTTTGGGAACAAGATTTGTCCCGTTGATGGGTGCTCGTTTGAAAAAAAATTGCGATTTTTGCGCGTTTCGGTCGAAAAATCAAAATAAATCGAAACGTTGTCGGTTTGCCACGAAACTTTCCAGACCCTCTAGATGTATTTTTATTGAGGTGTCTGCAAAAAACTAGCTCAAAATTCGATCTCTAGGTCGATGTTTTGATTTTTTGGTTTCTTGAGTTTTTGACGCGTCAAAAATTCATATTTAATCCGTCCCTCGTCGGAAAATTCTAATTTTTTGTGTGAGATGTTGTTTTTATGTCCCTAACATGCCTGCAAAAAATCGCGGAAAAATTCAACCTCTAGGTCACATTTTCGGGACTTTATGCCTGCAGGGAAAATTCACCCCTTTTTCTACAAAACTGGAAATGGCACATCAGACATATATAGGGGGAGCACCTTGACTGGGTATGGCTGGGCATGGCTGGGGGACTGTCTGGGGCGCGCCCAGGCACCCCCAGGCCCCTGGTAACAAGCTGCTCCCCCCAAATCTGCCCCATTTTCATCAATTTGAGCTGTTTTCATCAAATTTTTTTGATAAATTCAGATCTTTTTGATGAATTTGGGGCAGATTTGGTGGGAAATAGGGGGAAATCTTGCTGTTCTTGACTTGGGCAGGCACAGGCCAAACATGCAGTTCAACATTTGTTCATGCCTCGTCTTGGCCAAACTTTGTCCTCGTCATGCAAGAGTAGGATTGATTCATATTTTCCATGTCCCGTCGAAAGCCCAGCCAATCCCCCAGCGTGGGAAAGAGGGGGTCGTCTTGCCGTTCGTGACTTGGGCAGGCACAGGCCAAGCATGCAGTTCAACGTTTGTTCATGCCTCGTCTTGGCCAAACACTGTCTTGGTCATGGTAAGGCAAAATTTCTCCCTCTTTCTCACGCCCAGGCATGGTGGGGTGGCTAGCGTAGCTAGT
>NC_140754.1:23562500-23565000 GCF_051527215.1 Medicago sativa
CCGCGTGCAAATTCGCCAAAATTTCTTGGGGGAGGCCCTCATGATGTCCCAAACACGCCTGAATTTTTTGGGAGCAAGATTTGTCCCGTTGATGGGTGCTCCTTTGAAAAAAAATTGCGATTTTTGCGCGTTTCGGTCGAAAAATCAAAATAAATCGGAACGTTGTCGGTTTGCCACGAAACTTTCCAGACCCTCTAGATGTATTTTTAGTGAGGTGTCTGCAAAAAACCAGCTCAAAATTCGATCTCTAGGTCGATGTTTTGATTTTTCGTTTTCTTGAGTTTTTGGCGCGTAAAAAATTCATATTTAATCCGTCCCTCGTCGGAAAATTCTAATTTTTTGTGGGAGATGTTGTTTTTATGTCCCTAACATGCCTGCAAAAAATCGCGGAAAAACTCAACCTCTAGGTCACATTTTCGGGACTTTATGCCTGCAGGGAAAATTAACCCCTTTTTCTACAAAACTGGAAATGGCACATCAGACATATATAGGGGGAGCTGCTTGTTGGGGCATGGCTGGGCATGGCTGGGGGCTGTCTGGGGGGCGCCCAGGCACCCCCAGCCACTGCCCAACAAGCAAATATGCCCCATTTTCATCAATTTGAGCCGTTTTCATCAAATCTTTTTGATAAATTCGGATCTTTTGATGAATTTGGGGGGGATTTGGTGGGAAAGAGGTGCTGTTCTTGAGCTGGGCAGCCACAGGCCAAGTCACGTCGGGAGGGAATTCGTAGGCAAAAATCTCTAGCGCGCTGCCGATTGAAATTTTTGCCCATGCCTGGGACTCGGCAGGCCAAATCACGTCGGGAGCCCCGTGCTCAGGCCAAACCACGTCGGGAGGGGTCCCGTAGGCCAAAATTCCTCGCGCGTGCGCGCGCGCGCCTGCGCACCCGTATTATTAAGGTCATACCGATTGAAATTTTTGTTCACGGCTGGGACTCGACCTTCCCGTGCCCATGCCAAGCCAGGGCAAGGCGGCATTTTGCAATTCGGGAGGCAAAACGGGGTTGTTTTTTTCGTTTCTTCGGCTATCGACGCTCAAAACATTCGTAGTTAACGAATCCCGCGTGCAAAATCGCCAAAATTTCTTGAGGGAGGCTCTAATGATGTCCCAAACATGCCTGAATTTTTTGGGAACAAGATTTGTCCCGTTGATGGGTGCTCGTTTGAAAAAAAATTGCGATTTTTGCGCGTTTCGGTCGAAAAATCAAAATAAATCGAAACGACGTCGGTTTGCCACGAAACTTTCCAGACCCTCTAGATGTATTTTTATTGAGGTGTCTGCAAAAAACTAGCTCAAAATTCGAATTCTAGGTCGACTAGCGCGGCCGGGTCGTGACTTCTTGACGTTTTGACGCTTAAAAATTCGTAATTAACGAATCCCGCGTGCAAAATCGCCAAAATTTCTTGAGGGAGGCTCTAATGATGTCCCAAACATGCCTGAATTTTTTGGGAACAAGATTTGTCCCGTTGATGGGTGCTCGTTTGAAAAAAAATTGCGATTTTTGCGCGTTTCGGTCGAAAAATCAAAATAAATCGAAACGTTGTCGGTTTGCCACGAAACTTTCCAGACCCTCTAGATGTATTTTTATTGAGGTGTCTGCAAAAAACTAGCTCAAAATTCGATCTCTAGGTCGATGTTTTGATTTTTTGGTTTCTTGAGTTTTTGACGCGTCAAAAATTCATATTTAATCCGTCCCTCGTCGGAAAATTCTAATTTTTTGTGTGAGATGTTGTTTTTATGTCCCTAACATGCCTGCAAAAAATCGCGGAAAAATTCAACCTCTAGGTCACATTTTCGGGACTTTATGCCTGCAGGGAAAATTCACCCCTTTTTCTACAAAACTGGAAATGGCACATCAGACATATATAGGGGGAGCACCTTGACTGGGTATGGCTGGGCATGGCTGGGGGACTGTCTGGGGCGCGCCCAGGCACCCCCAGGCCCCTGGTAACAAGCTGCTCCCCCCAAATCTGCCCCATTTTCATCAATTTGAGCTGTTTTCATCAAATTTTTTTGATAAATTCAGATCTTTTTGATGAATTTGGGGCAGATTTGGTGGGAAATAGGGGGAAATCTTGCTGTTCTTGACTTGGGCAGGCACAGGCCAAACATGCAGTTCAACATTTGTTCATGCCTCGTCTTGGCCAAACTTTGTCCTCGTCATGCAAGAGTAGGATTGATTCATATTTTCCACGTCCCGTCGAAAGCCCAGCCAATCCCCCAGCGTGGGAAAGAGGGGGTCGTCTTGCCGTTCGTGACTTGGGCAGGCACAGGCCAAGCATGCAGTTCAACGTTTGTTCATGCCTCGTCTTGGCCAAACACTGTCTTGGTCATGGTAAGGCAAAATTTCTCCCTCTTTCTCACGCCCAGGCATGGTGGGGTGGCTAGCGTAGCTAGTCAAAAACCCATGCCCGTCCCTCCTCGGAAAAACTCGTGCCCTTGTAACGCTGCGGGGCGACTAGCATTTGCTTACTAGCGGTGCGGGTCAATAAACATA
>NC_140754.1:23572500-23575000 GCF_051527215.1 Medicago sativa
GGCCGAATATTTGGGGGACAAAATTTGACCCGTCGGTGGACGCGCACTTGGGGGAAAATTGAGGTTTTGAGCGTGTCGGTCGAAAAATCAAAATAAATCGAGGCGTTGTCGGTTTTCCACGAAACTTGGCAGATCCTCTGCATGTATTTTTATAGAGATGCCTGCAAAAAACCAGCTCAAAATTCGAACTCTAGGTCGACTAGCGCGGATGTCGTGCCTTCTTGACGTTTTGACGCTTAAAAATTCGTAATTAACGAATCCCGCGTGCAAATTCGCCAAAATTTCTTGGGGGAGGCCCTTATGATGTACTAAACATGGCCGAATATTTGGGGGACAAAATTTGACCCGTCGGTGGATCGCGCACTTGGGGGAAAATTGAGGTTTTGAGCGTGTCGGTCGAAAAATCAAAATAAATCGAGGCGTTGTCGGTTTTCCACGAAACTTGGCAGATCCTCTGCATGTATTTTTATAGAGATGCCTGCAAAAAACCAGCTCAAAATTCGAACTCTAGGTCGACTAGCGCGGATGTCGTGCCTTCTTGACGTTTTGACGCTTAAAAATTCGTAATTAACGAATCCCGCGTGCAAATTCGCCAAAATTTCTTGGGGGAGGCCCTTATGATGTACTAAACATGGCCGAATATTTGGGGGACAAAATTTGACCCGTCGGTGGATCGCGCACTTGGGGGAAAATTGAGGTTTTGAGCGTGTCGGTCGAAAAATCAAAATAAATCGAGGCGTTGTCGGTTTTCCACGAAACTTGGCAGATCCTCTGCATGTATTTTTATAGAGATGCCTGCAAAAAACCAGCTCAAAATTCGAACTCTAGGTCGACTAGCGCGGATGTCGTGCCTTCTTGACGTTTTGACGCTTAAAAATTCGTAATTAACGAATCCCGCGTGCAAATTCGCCAAAATTTCTTGGGGGAGGCCCTCATGATGTCCCAAACACGCCTGAATTTTTTGGGAGCAAGATTTGTCCCGTTGATGGGTGCTCCTTTGAAAAAAAATTGCGATTTTTGCGCGTTTCGGTCGAAAAATCAAAATAAATCGGAACGTTGTCGGTTTGCCACGAAACTTTCCAGACCCTCTAGATGTATTTTTAGTGAGGTGTCTGCAAAAAACCAGCTCAAAATTCGATCTCTAGGTCGATGTTTTGATTTTTCGTTTTCTTGAGTTTTTGGCGCGTAAAAAATTCATATTTAATCCGTCCCTCGTCGGAAAATTCTAATTTTTTGTGGGAGATGTTGTTTTTATGTCCCTAACATGCCTGCAAAAAATCGCGGAAAAACTCAACCTCTAGGTCACATTTTCGGGACTTTATGCCTGCAGGGAAAATTAACCCCTTTTTCTACAAAACTGGAAATGGCACATCAGACATATATAGGGGGAGCTGCTTGTTGGGGCATGGCTGGGCATGGCTGGGGGCTATCTGGGGGGCGCCCAGGCACCCCCAGCCACTGCCCAACAAGCAAATATGCCCTATTTTCATCAATTTGAGCCGTTTTCATCAAATCTTTTTGATAAATTCGGATCTTTTGATGAATTTGGGGGGGATTTGGTGGGAAAGAGGTGCTGTTCTTGAGCTGGGCAGCCACAGGCCAAGTCACGTCGGGAGGGAATTCGTAGGCAAAAATCTCTAGCGCGCTGCCGATTGAAATTTTTGCCCATGCCTGGGACTCGGCAGGCCAAATCACGTCGGGAGCCCCGTGCTCAGGCCAAACCACGTCGGGAGGGGTCCCGTAGGCCAAAATTCCTCGCGCGTGCGCGCGCGCGCCTGCGCACCCGTATTATTAAGGTCATACCGATTGAAATTTTTGTTCACGGCTGGGACTCGACCTTCCCGTGCCCATGCCAAGCCAGGGCAAGGCGGCATTTTGCAATTCGGGAGGCAAAACGGGGTTGTTTTTTTCGTTTCTTCGGCTATCGACGCTCAAAACATTCGTAGTTAACGAATCCCGCGTGCAAAATCGCCAAAATTTCTTGAGGGAGGCTCTAATGATGTCCCAAACATGCCTGAATTTTTTGGGAACAAGATTTGTCCCGTTGATGGGTGCTCGTTTGAAAAAAAATTGCGATTTTTGCGCGTTTCGGTCGAAAAATCAAAATAAATCGAAACGACGTCGGTTTGCCACGAAACTTTCCAGACCCTCTAGATGTATTTTTATTGAGGTGTCTGCAAAAAACTAGCTCAAAATTCGAATTCTAGGTCGACTAGCGCGGCCGGGTCGTGACTTCTTGACGTTTTGACGCTTAAAAATTCGTAATTAACGAATCCCGAGTGCAAAATCGCCAAAATTTCTTGAGGGAGGCTCTAATGATGTCCCAAACATGCCTGAATTTTTTGGGAACAAGATTTGTCCCGTTGATGGGTGCTCGTTTGAAAAAAAATTGCGATTTTTGCGCGTTTCGGTCGAAAAATCAAAATAAATCGAAACGTTGTCGGTTTGCCACGAAACTTTCCAGACCCTCTAGATGTATTTTTATTGAGGTGTCTGCAAA
>NC_140754.1:23595000-23597500 GCF_051527215.1 Medicago sativa
TCGAAAAATCAAAATAAATCGAGGCGTTGTCGGTTTTCCACGAAACTTGGCAGATCCTCTGCATGTATTTTTATAGAGATGCCTGCAAAAAACCAGCTCAAAATTCGAACTCTAGGTCGACTAGCGCGGATGTCGTGCCTTCTTGACGTTTTGACGCTTAAAAATTCGTAATTAACGAATCCCGCGTGCAAATTCGCCAAAATTTCTTGGGGGAGGCCCTCATGATGTCCCAAACACGCCTGAATTTTTTGGGAGCAAGATTTGTCCCGTTGATGGGTGCTCCTTTGAAAAAAAATTGCGATTTTTGCGCGTTTCGGTCGAAAAATCAAAATAAATCGGAACGTTGTCGGTTTGCCACGAAACTTTCCAGACCCTCTAGATGTATTTTTAGTGAGGTGTCTGCAAAAAACCAGCTCAAAATTCGATCTCTAGGTCGATGTTTTGATTTTTCGTTTTCTTGAGTTTTTGGCGCGTAAAAAATTCATATTTAATCCGTCCCTCGTCGGAAAATTCTAATTTTTTGTGGGAGATGTTGTTTTTATGTCCCTAACATGCCTGCAAAAAATCGCGGAAAAACTCAACCTCTAGGTCACATTTTCGGGACTTTATGCCTGCAGGGAAAATTAACCCCTTTTTCTACAAAACTGGAAATGGCACATCAGACATATATAGGGGGAGCTGCTTGTTGGGGCATGGCTGGGCATGGCTGGGGGCTGTCTGGGGGGCGCCCAGGCACCCCCAGCCACTGCCCAACAAGCAAATATGCCCCATTTTCATCAATTTGAGCCGTTTTCATCAAATCTTTTTGATAAATTCGGATCTTTTGATGAATTTGGGGGGGATTTGGTGGGAAAGAGGTGCTGTTCTTGAGCTGGGCAGCCACAGGCCAAGTCACGTCGGGAGGGAATTCGTAGGCAAAAATCTCTAGCGCGCTGCCGATTGAAATTTTTGCCCATGCCTGGGACTCGGCAGGCCAAATCACGTCGGGAGCCCCGTGCTCAGGCCAAACCACGTCGGGAGGGGTCCCGTAGGCCAAAATTCCTCGCGCGTGCGCGCGCGCGCCTGCGCACCCGTATTATTAAGGTCATACCGATTGAAATTTTTGTTCACGGCTGGGACTCGACCTTCCCGTGCCCATGCCAAGCCAGGGCAAGGCGGCATTTTGCAATTCGGGAGGCAAAACGGGGTTGTTTTTTTCGTTTCTTCGGCTATCGACGCTCAAAACATTCGTAGTTAACGAATCCCGCGTGCAAAATCGCCAAAATTTCTTGAGGGAGGCTCTAATGATGTCCCAAACATGCCTGAATTTTTTGGGAACAAGATTTGTCCCGTTGATGGGTGCTCGTTTGAAAAAAAATTGCGATTTTTGCGCGTTTCGGTCGAAAAATCAAAATAAATCGAAACGACGTCGGTTTGCCACGAAACTTTCCAGACCCTCTAGATGTATTTTTATTGAGGTGTCTGCAAAAAACTAGCTCAAAATTCGAATTCTAGGTCGACTAGCGCGGCCGGGTCGTGACTTCTTGACGTTTTGACGCTTAAAAATTCGTAATTAACGAATCCCGAGTGCAAAATCGCCAAAATTTCTTGAGGGAGGCTCTAATGATGTCCCAAACATGCCTGAATTTTTTGGGAACAAGATTTGTCCCGTTGATGGGTGCTCGTTTGAAAAAAAATTGCGATTTTTGCGCGTTTCGGTCGAAAAATCAAAATAAATCGAAACGTTGTCGGTTTGCCACGAAACTTTCCAGACCCTCTAGATGTATTTTTATTGAGGTGTCTGCAAAAAACTAGCTCAAAATTCGATCTCTAGGTCGATGTTTTGATTTTTTGGTTTCTTGAGTTTTTGACGCGTCAAAAATTCATATTTAATCCGTCCCTCGTCGGAAAATTCTAATTTTTTGTGTGAGATGTTGTTTTTATGTCCCTAACATGCCTGCAAAAAATCGCGGAAAAATTCAACCTCTAGGTCACATTTTCGGGACTTTATGCCTGCAGGGAAAATTCACCCCTTTTTCTACAAAACTGGAAATGGCACATCAGACATATATAGGGGGAGCACCTTGACTGGGTATGGCTGGGCATGGCTGGGGGACTGTCTGGGGCGCGCCCAGGCACCCCCAGGCCCCTGGTAACAAGCTGCTCCCCCCAAATCTGCCCCATTTTCATCAATTTGAGCTGTTTTCATCAAATTTTTTTGATAAATTCAGATCTTTTTGATGAATTTGGGGCAGATTTGGTGGGAAATAGGGGGAAATCTTGCTGTTCTTGACTTGGGCAGGCACAGGCCAAACATGCAGTTCAACATTTGTTCATGCCTCGTCTTGGCCAAACTTTGTCCTCGTCATGCAAGAGTAGGATTGATTCATATTTTCCACGTCCCGTCGAAAGCCCAGCCAATCCCCCAGCGTGGGAAAGAGGGGGTCGTCTTGCCGTTCGTGACTTGGGCAGGCACAGGCCAAGCATGCAGTTCAACGTTTGTTCATGCCTCGTCTTGGCC
>NC_140754.1:23627500-23630000 GCF_051527215.1 Medicago sativa
CTTCTTGACGTTTTGACGCTTAAAAATTCGTAATTAACGAATCCCGCGTGCAAATTCGCCAAAATTTCTTGGGGGAGGCCCTTATGATGTACTAAACATGGCCGAATATTTGGGGGACAAAATTTGACCCGTCGGTGGATCGCGCACTTGGGGGAAAATTGAGGTTTTGAGCGTGTCGGTCGAAAAATCAAAATAAATCGAGGCGTTGTCGGTTTTCCACGAAACTTGGCAGATCCTCTGCATGTATTTTTATAGAGATGCCTGCAAAAAACCAGCTCAAAATTCGAACTCTAGGTCGACTAGCGCGGATGTCGTGCCTTCTTGACGTTTTGACGCTTAAAAATTCGTAATTAACGAATCCCGCGTGCAAATTCGCCAAAATTTCTTGGGGGAGGCCCTCATGATGTCCCAAACACGCCTGAATTTTTTGGGAGCAAGATTTGTCCCGTTGATGGGTGCTCCTTTGAAAAAAAATTGCGATTTTTGCGCGTTTCGGTCGAAAAATCAAAATAAATCGGAACGTTGTCGGTTTGCCACGAAACTTTCCAGACCCTCTAGATGTATTTTTAGTGAGGTGTCTGCAAAAAACCAGCTCAAAATTCGATCTCTAGGTCGATGTTTTGATTTTTCGTTTTCTTGAGTTTTTGGCGCGTAAAAAATTCATATTTAATCCGTCCCTCGTCGGAAAATTCTAATTTTTTGTGGGAGATGTTGTTTTTATGTCCCTAACATGCCTGCAAAAAATCGCGGAAAAACTCAACCTCTAGGTCACATTTTCGGGACTTTATGCCTGCAGGGAAAATTAACCCCTTTTTCTACAAAACTGGAAATGGCACATCAGACATATATAGGGGGAGCTGCTTGTTGGGGCATGGCTGGGCATGGCTGGGGGCTGTCTGGGGGGCGCCCAGGCACCCCCAGCCACTGCCCAACAAGCAAATATGCCCCATTTTCATCAATTTGAGCCGTTTTCATCAAATCTTTTTGATAAATTCGGATCTTTTGATGAATTTGGGGGGGATTTGGTGGGAAAGAGGTGCTGTTCTTGAGCTGGGCAGCCACAGGCCAAGTCACGTCGGGAGGGAATTCGTAGGCAAAAATCTCTAGCGCGCTGCCGATTGAAATTTTTGCCCATGCCTGGGACTCGGCAGGCCAAATCACGTCGGGAGCCCCGTGCTCAGGCCAAACCACGTCGGGAGGGGTCCCGTAGGCCAAAATTCCTCGCGCGTGCGCGCGCGCGCCTGCGCACCCGTATTATTAAGGTCATACCGATTGAAATTTTTGTTCACGGCTGGGACTCGACCTTCCCGTGCCCATGCCAAGCCAGGGCAAGGCGGCATTTTGCAATTCGGGAGGCAAAACGGGGTTGTTTTTTTCGTTTCTTCGGCTATCGACGCTCAAAACATTCGTAGTTAACGAATCCCGCGTGCAAAATCGCCAAAATTTCTTGAGGGAGGCTCTAATGATGTCCCAAACATGCCTGAATTTTTTGGGAACAAGATTTGTCCCGTTGATGGGTGCTCGTTTGAAAAAAAATTGCGATTTTTGCGCGTTTCGGTCGAAAAATCAAAATAAATCGAAACGACGTCGGTTTGCCACGAAACTTTCCAGACCCTCTAGATGTATTTTTATTGAGGTGTCTGCAAAAAACTAGCTCAAAATTCGAATTCTAGGTCGACTAGCGCGGCCGGGTCGTGACTTCTTGACGTTTTGACGCTTAAAAATTCGTAATTAACGAATCCCGCGTGCAAAATCGCCAAAATTTCTTGAGGGAGGCTCTAATGATGTCCCAAACATGCCTGAATTTTTTGGGAACAAGATTTGTCCCGTTGATGGGTGCTCGTTTGAAAAAAAATTGCGATTTTTGCGCGTTTCGGTCGAAAAATCAAAATAAATCGAAACGTTGTCGGTTTGCCACGAAACTTTCCAGACCCTCTAGATGTATTTTTATTGAGGTGTCTGCAAAAAACTAGCTCAAAATTCGATCTCTAGGTCGATGTTTTGATTTTTTGGTTTCTTGAGTTTTTGACGCGTCAAAAATTCATATTTAATCCGTCCCTCGTCGGAAAATTCTAATTTTTTGTGTGAGATGTTGTTTTTATGTCCCTAACATGCCTGCAAAAAATCGCGGAAAAATTCAACCTCTAGGTCACATTTTCGGGACTTTATGCCTGCAGGGAAAATTCACCCCTTTTTCTACAAAACTGGAAATGGCACATCAGACATATATAGGGGGAGCACCTTGACTGGGTATGGCTGGGCATGGCTGGGGGACTGTCTGGGGCGCGCCCAGGCACCCCCAGGCCCCTGGTAACAAGCTGCTCCCCCCAAATCTGCCCCATTTTCATCAATTTGAGCTGTTTTCATCAAATTTTTTTGATAAATTCAGATCTTTTTGATGAATTTGGGGCAGATTTGGTGGGAAATAGGGGGAAATCTTGCTGTTCTTGACTTGGGCAGGCACAGGCCAAACATGCAGTTCAACATTTGTTCATGCCTC
>NC_140754.1:23660000-23662500 GCF_051527215.1 Medicago sativa
CGCGCACTTGGGGGAAAATTGAGGTTTTGAGCGTGTCGGTCGAAAAATCAAAATAAATCGAGGCGTTGTCGGTTTTCCACGAAACTTGGCAGATCCTCTGCATGTATTTTTATAGAGATGCCTGCAAAAAACCAGCTCAAAATTCGAACTCTAGGTCGACTAGCGCGGATGTCGTGCCTTCTTGACGTTTTGACGCTTAAAAATTCGTAATTAACGAATCCCGCGTGCAAATTCGCCAAAATTTCTTGGGGGAGGCCCTTATGATGTACTAAACATGGCCGAATATTTGGGGGACAAAATTTGACCCGTCGGTGGATCGCGCACTTGGGGGAAAATTGAGGTTTTGAGCGTGTCGGTCGAAAAATCAAAATAAATCGAGGCGTTGTCGGTTTTCCACGAAACTTGGCAGATCCTCTGCATGTATTTTTATAGAGATGCCTGCAAAAAACCAGCTCAAAATTCGAACTCTAGGTCGACTAGCGCGGATGTCGTGCCTTCTTGACGTTTTGACGCTTAAAAATTCGTAATTAACGAATCCCGCGTGCAAATTCGCCAAAATTTCTTGGGGGAGGCCCTCATGATGTCCCAAACACGCCTGAATTTTTTGGGAGCAAGATTTGTCCCGTTGATGGGTGCTCCTTTGAAAAAAAATTGCGATTTTTGCGCGTTTCGGTCGAAAAATCAAAATAAATCGGAACGTTGTCGGTTTGCCACGAAACTTTCCAGACCCTCTAGATGTATTTTTAGTGAGGTGTCTGCAAAAAACCAGCTCAAAATTCGATCTCTAGGTCGATGTTTTGATTTTTCGTTTTCTTGAGTTTTTGGCGCGTAAAAAATTCATATTTAATCCGTCCCTCGTCGGAAAATTCTAATTTTTTGTGGGAGATGTTGTTTTTATGTCCCTAACATGCCTGCAAAAAATCGCGGAAAAACTCAACCTCTAGGTCACATTTTCGGGACTTTATGCCTGCAGGGAAAATTAACCCCTTTTTCTACAAAACTGGAAATGGCACATCAGACATATATAGGGGGAGCTGCTTGTTGGGGCATGGCTGGGCATGGCTGGGGGCTGTCTGGGGGGCGCCCAGGCACCCCCAGCCACTGCCCAACAAGCAAATATGCCCCATTTTCATCAATTTGAGCCGTTTTCATCAAATCTTTTTGATAAATTCGGATCTTTTGATGAATTTGGGGGGGATTTGGTGGGAAAGAGGTGCTGTTCTTGAGCTGGGCAGCCACAGGCCAAGTCACGTCGGGAGGGAATTCGTAGGCAAAAATCTCTAGCGCGCTGCCGATTGAAATTTTTGCCCATGCCTGGGACTCGGCAGGCCAAATCACGTCGGGAGCCCCGTGCTCAGGCCAAACCACGTCGGGAGGGGTCCCGTAGGCCAAAATTCCTCGCGCGTGCGCGCGCGCGCCTGCGCACCCGTATTATTAAGGTCATACCGATTGAAATTTTTGTTCACGGCTGGGACTCGACCTTCCCGTGCCCATGCCAAGCCAGGGCAAGGCGGCATTTTGCAATTCGGGAGGCAAAACGGGGTTGTTTTTTTCGTTTCTTCGGCTATCGACGCTCAAAACATTCGTAGTTAACGAATCCCGCGTGCAAAATCGCCAAAATTTCTTGAGGGAGGCTCTAATGATGTCCCAAACATGCCTGAATTTTTTGGGAACAAGATTTGTCCCGTTGATGGGTGCTCGTTTGAAAAAAAATTGCGATTTTTGCGCGTTTCGGTCGAAAAATCAAAATAAATCGAAACGACGTCGGTTTGCCACGAAACTTTCCAGACCCTCTAGATGTATTTTTATTGAGGTGTCTGCAAAAAACTAGCTCAAAATTCGAATTCTAGGTCGACTAGCGCGGCCGGGTCGTGACTTCTTGACGTTTTGACGCTTAAAAATTCGTAATTAACGAATCCCGAGTGCAAAATCGCCAAAATTTCTTGAGGGAGGCTCTAATGATGTCCCAAACATGCCTGAATTTTTTGGGAACAAGATTTGTCCCGTTGATGGGTGCTCGTTTGAAAAAAAATTGCGATTTTTGCGCGTTTCGGTCGAAAAATCAAAATAAATCGAAACGTTGTCGGTTTGCCACGAAACTTTCCAGACCCTCTAGATGTATTTTTATTGAGGTGTCTGCAAAAAACTAGCTCAAAATTCGATCTCTAGGTCGATGTTTTGATTTTTTGGTTTCTTGAGTTTTTGACGCGTCAAAAATTCATATTTAATCCGTCCCTCGTCGGAAAATTCTAATTTTTTGTGTGAGATGTTGTTTTTATGTCCCTAACATGCCTGCAAAAAATCGCGGAAAAATTCAACCTCTAGGTCACATTTTCGGGACTTTATGCCTGCAGGGAAAATTCACCCCTTTTTCTACAAAACTGGAAATGGCACATCAGACATATATAGGGGGAGCACCTTGACTGGGTATGGCTGGGCATGGCTGGGGGACTGTCTAGGGCGCGCCCAGGCACCCCCAGGCCCCTGGTAACAAGCTGCT
>NC_140754.1:23690000-23692500 GCF_051527215.1 Medicago sativa
ACTTGGGGGAAAATTGAGGTTTTGAGCGTGTCGGTCGAAAAATCAAAATAAATCGAGGCGTTGTCGGTTTTCCACGAAACTTGGCAGATCCTCTGCATGTATTTTTATAGAGATGCCTGCAAAAAACCAGCTCAAAATTCGAACTCTAGGTCGACTAGCGCGGATGTCGTGCCTTCTTGACGTTTTGACGCTTAAAAATTCGTAATTAACGAATCCCGCGTGCAAATTCGCCAAAATTTCTTGGGGGAGGCCCTTATGATGTACTAAACATGGCCGAATATTTGGGGGACAAAATTTGACCCGTCGGTGGATCGCGCACTTGGGGGAAAATTGAGGTTTTGAGCGTGTCGGTCGAAAAATCAAAATAAATCGAGGCGTTGTCGGTTTTCCACGAAACTTGGCAGATCCTCTGCATGTATTTTTATAGAGATGCCTGCAAAAAACCAGCTCAAAATTCGAACTCTAGGTCGACTAGCGCGGATGTCGTGCCTTCTTGACGTTTTGACGCTTAAAAATTCGTAATTAACGAATCCCGCGTGCAAATTCGCCAAAATTTCTTGGGGGAGGCCCTCATGATGTCCCAAACACGCCTGAATTTTTTGGGAGCAAGATTTGTCCCGTTGATGGGTGCTCCTTTGAAAAAAAATTGCGATTTTTGCGCGTTTCGGTCGAAAAATCAAAATAAATCGGAACGTTGTCGGTTTGCCACGAAACTTTCCAGACCCTCTAGATGTATTTTTAGTGAGGTGTCTGCAAAAAACCAGCTCAAAATTCGATCTCTAGGTCGATGTTTTGATTTTTCGTTTTCTTGAGTTTTTGGCGCGTAAAAAATTCATATTTAATCCGTCCCTCGTCGGAAAATTCTAATTTTTTGTGGGAGATGTTGTTTTTATGTCCCTAACATGCCTGCAAAAAATCGCGGAAAAACTCAACCTCTAGGTCACATTTTCGGGACTTTATGCCTGCAGGGAAAATTAACCCCTTTTTCTACAAAACTGGAAATGGCACATCAGACATATATAGGGGGAGCTGCTTGTTGGGGCATGGCTGGGCATGGCTGGGGGCTGTCTGGGGGGCGCCCAGGCACCCCCAGCCACTGCCCAACAAGCAAATATGCCCCATTTTCATCAATTTGAGCCGTTTTCATCAAATCTTTTTGATAAATTCGGATCTTTTGATGAATTTGGGGGGGATTTGGTGGGAAAGAGGTGCTGTTCTTGAGCTGGGCAGCCACAGGCCAAGTCACGTCGGGAGGGAATTCGTAGGCAAAAATCTCTAGCGCGCTGCCGATTGAAATTTTTGCCCATGCCTGGGACTCGGCAGGCCAAATCACGTCGGGAGCCCCGTGCTCAGGCCAAACCACGTCGGGAGGGGTCCCGTAGGCCAAAATTCCTCGCGCGTGCGCGCGCGCGCCTGCGCACCCGTATTATTAAGGTCATACCGATTGAAATTTTTGTTCACGGCTGGGACTCGACCTTCCCGTGCCCATGCCAAGCCAGGGCAAGGCGGCATTTTGCAATTCGGGAGGCAAAACGGGGTTGTTTTTTTCGTTTCTTCGGCTATCGACGCTCAAAACATTCGTAGTTAACGAATCCCGCGTGCAAAATCGCCAAAATTTCTTGAGGGAGGCTCTAATGATGTCCCAAACATGCCTGAATTTTTTGGGAACAAGATTTGTCCCGTTGATGGGTGCTCGTTTGAAAAAAAATTGCGATTTTTGCGCGTTTCGGTCGAAAAATCAAAATAAATCGAAACGACGTCGGTTTGCCACGAAACTTTCCAGACCCTCTAGATGTATTTTTATTGAGGTGTCTGCAAAAAACTAGCTCAAAATTCGAATTCTAGGTCGACTAGCGCGGCCGGGTCGTGACTTCTTGACGTTTTGACGCTTAAAAATTCGTAATTAACGAATCCCGCGTGCAAAATCGCCAAAATTTCTTGAGGGAGGCTCTAATGATGTCCCAAACATGCCTGAATTTTTTGGGAACAAGATTTGTCCCGTTGATGGGTGCTCGTTTGAAAAAAAATTGCGATTTTTGCGCGTTTCGGTCGAAAAATCAAAATAAATCGAAACGTTGTCGGTTTGCCACGAAACTTTCCAGACCCTCTAGATGTATTTTTATTGAGGTGTCTGCAAAAAACTAGCTCAAAATTCGATCTCTAGGTCGATGTTTTGATTTTTTGGTTTCTTGAGTTTTTGACGCGTCAAAAATTCATATTTAATCCGTCCCTCGTCGGAAAATTCTAATTTTTTGTGTGAGATGTTGTTTTTATGTCCCTAACATGCCTGCAAAAAATCGCGGAAAAATTCAACCTCTAGGTCACATTTTCGGGACTTTATGCCTGCAGGGAAAATTCACCCCTTTTTCTACAAAACTGGAAATGGCACATCAGACATATATAGGGGGAGCACCTTGACTGGGTATGGCTGGGCATGGCTGGGGGACTGTCTGGGGCGCGCCCAGGCACCCCCAGGCCCCTGGTAACAAGCTGCTCCCCC
>NC_140754.1:23702500-23705000 GCF_051527215.1 Medicago sativa
CGTGTCGGTCGAAAAATCAAAATAAATCGAGGCGTTGTCGGTTTTCCACGAAACTTGGCAGATCCTCTGCATGTATTTTTATAGAGATGCCTGCAAAAAACCAGCTCAAAATTCGAACTCTAGGTCGACTAGCGCGGATGTCGTGCCTTCTTGACGTTTTGACGCTTAAAAATTCGTAATTAACGAATCCCGCGTGCAAATTCGCCAAAATTTCTTGGGGGAGGCCCTCATGATGTCCCAAACACGCCTGAATTTTTTGGGAGCAAGATTTGTCCCGTTGATGGGTGCTCCTTTGAAAAAAAATTGCGATTTTTGCGCGTTTCGGTCGAAAAATCAAAATAAATCGGAACGTTGTCGGTTTGCCACGAAACTTTCCAGACCCTCTAGATGTATTTTTAGTGAGGTGTCTGCAAAAAACCAGCTCAAAATTCGATCTCTAGGTCGATGTTTTGATTTTTCGTTTTCTTGAGTTTTTGGCGCGTAAAAAATTCATATTTAATCCGTCCCTCGTCGGAAAATTCTAATTTTTTGTGGGAGATGTTGTTTTTATGTCCCTAACATGCCTGCAAAAAATCGCGGAAAAACTCAACCTCTAGGTCACATTTTCGGGACTTTATGCCTGCAGGGAAAATTAACCCCTTTTTCTACAAAACTGGAAATGGCACATCAGACATATATAGGGGGAGCTGCTTGTTGGGGCATGGCTGGGCATGGCTGGGGGCTGTCTGGGGGGCGCCCAGGCACCCCCAGCCACTGCCCAACAAGCAAATATGCCCCATTTTCATCAATTTGAGCCGTTTTCATCAAATCTTTTTGATAAATTCGGATCTTTTGATGAATTTGGGGGGGATTTGGTGGGAAAGAGGTGCTGTTCTTGAGCTGGGCAGCCACAGGCCAAGTCACGTCGGGAGGGAATTCGTAGGCAAAAATCTCTAGCGCGCTGCCGATTGAAATTTTTGCCCATGCCTGGGACTCGGCAGGCCAAATCACGTCGGGAGCCCCGTGCTCAGGCCAAACCACGTCGGGAGGGGTCCCGTAGGCCAAAATTCCTCGCGCGTGCGCGCGCGCGCCTGCGCACCCGTATTATTAAGGTCATACCGATTGAAATTTTTGTTCACGGCTGGGACTCGACCTTCCCGTGCCCATGCCAAGCCAGGGCAAGGCGGCATTTTGCAATTCGGGAGGCAAAACGGGGTTGTTTTTTTCGTTTCTTCGGCTATCGACGCTCAAAACATTCGTAGTTAACGAATCCCGCGTGCAAAATCGCCAAAATTTCTTGAGGGAGGCTCTAATGATGTCCCAAACATGCCTGAATTTTTTGGGAACAAGATTTGTCCCGTTGATGGGTGCTCGTTTGAAAAAAAATTGCGATTTTTGCGCGTTTCGGTCGAAAAATCAAAATAAATCGAAACGACGTCGGTTTGCCACGAAACTTTCCAGACCCTCTAGATGTATTTTTATTGAGGTGTCTGCAAAAAACTAGCTCAAAATTCGAATTCTAGGTCGACTAGCGCGGCCGGGTCGTGACTTCTTGACGTTTTGACGCTTAAAAATTCGTAATTAACGAATCCCGCGTGCAAAATCGCCAAAATTTCTTGAGGGAGGCTCTAATGATGTCCCAAACATGCCTGAATTTTTTGGGAACAAGATTTGTCCCGTTGATGGGTGCTCGTTTGAAAAAAAATTGCGATTTTTGCGCGTTTCGGTCGAAAAATCAAAATAAATCGAAACGTTGTCGGTTTGCCACGAAACTTTCCAGACCCTCTAGATGTATTTTTATTGAGGTGTCTGCAAAAAACTAGCTCAAAATTCGATCTCTAGGTCGATGTTTTGATTTTTTGGTTTCTTGAGTTTTTGACGCGTCAAAAATTCATATTTAATCCGTCCCTCGTCGGAAAATTCTAATTTTTTGTGTGAGATGTTGTTTTTATGTCCCTAACATGCCTGCAAAAAATCGCGGAAAAATTCAACCTCTAGGTCACATTTTCGGGACTTTATGCCTGCAGGGAAAATTCACCCCTTTTTCTACAAAACTGGAAATGGCACATCAGACATATATAGGGGGAGCACCTTGACTGGGTATGGCTGGGCATGGCTGGGGGACTGTCTGGGGCGCGCCCAGGCACCCCCAGGCCCCTGGTAACAAGCTGCTCCCCCCAAATCTGCCCCATTTTCATCAATTTGAGCTGTTTTCATCAAATTTTTTTGATAAATTCAGATCTTTTTGATGAATTTGGGGCAGATTTGGTGGGAAATAGGGGGAAATCTTGCTGTTCTTGACTTGGGCAGGCACAGGCCAAACATGCAGTTCAACATTTGTTCATGCCTCGTCTTGGCCAAACTTTGTCCTCGTCATGCAAGAGTAGGATTGATTCATATTTTCCACGTCCCGTCGAAAGCCCAGCCAATCCCCCAGCGTGGGAAAGAGGGGGTCGTCTTGCCGTTCGTGACTTGGGCAGGCACAGGCCAAGCATGCAGTTCAACGTTTGTTCATGCCTCG
>NC_140754.1:23735000-23737500 GCF_051527215.1 Medicago sativa
TGCCTTCTTGACGTTTTGACGCTTCAAAATTCGTAATTAACGAATCCCGCGTGCAAATTCGCCAAAATTTCTTGGGGGAGGCCCTTATGATGTACTAAACATGGCCGAATATTTGGGGGACAAAATTTGACCCGTCGGTGGACGCGCACTTGGGGGAAAATTGAGGTTTTGAGCGTGTCGGTCGAAAAATCAAAATAAATCGAGGCGTTGTCGGTTTTCCACGAAACTTGGCAGATCCTCTGCATGTATTTTTATAGAGATGCCTGCAAAAAACCAGCTCAAAACTCGAATTCTAGGTCGACTAGCGCGGATGTCGTGCCTTCTTGACGTTTTGACGCTTAAAAATTCGTAATTAACGAATCCCGCGTGCAAATTCGCCAAAATTTCTTGGGGGAGGCCCTTATGATGTACTAAACATGGCCGAATATTTGGGGGACAAAATTTGACCCGTCGGTGGACGCGCACTTGGGGGAAAATTGAGGTTTTGAGCGTGTCGGTCGAAAAATCAAAATAAATCGAGGCGTTGTCGGTTTTCCACGAAACTTGGCAGATCCTCTGCATGTATTTTTATAGAGATGCCTGCAAAAAACCAGCTCAAAATTCGAACTCTAGGTCGACTAGCGCGGATGTCGTGCCTTCTTGACGTTTTGACGCTTAAAAATTCGTAATTAACGAATCCCGCGTGCAAATTCGCCAAAATTTCTTGGGGGAGGCCCTTATGATGTACTAAACATGGCCGAATATTTGGGGGACAAAATTTGACCCGTCGGTGGATCGCGCACTTGGGGGAAAATTGAGGTTTTGAGCGTGTCGGTCGAAAAATCAAAATAAATCGAGGCGTTGTCGGTTTTCCACGAAACTTGGCAGATCCTCTGCATGTATTTTTATAGAGATGCCTGCAAAAAACCAGCTCAAAATTCGAACTCTAGGTCGACTAGCGCGGATGTCGTGCCTTCTTGACGTTTTGACGCTTAAAAATTCGTAATTAACGAATCCCGCGTGCAAATTCGCCAAAATTTCTTGGGGGAGGCCCTCATGATGTCCCAAACACGCCTGAATTTTTTGGGAGCAAGATTTGTCCCGTTGATGGGTGCTCCTTTGAAAAAAAATTGCGATTTTTGCGCGTTTCGGTCGAAAAATCAAAATAAATCGGAACGTTGTCGGTTTGCCACGAAACTTTCCAGACCCTCTAGATGTATTTTTAGTGAGGTGTCTGCAAAAAACCAGCTCAAAATTCGATCTCTAGGTCGATGTTTTGATTTTTCGTTTTCTTGAGTTTTTGGCGCGTAAAAAATTCATATTTAATCCGTCCCTCGTCGGAAAATTCTAATTTTTTGTGGGAGATGTTGTTTTTATGTCCCTAACATGCCTGCAAAAAATCGCGGAAAAACTCAACCTCTAGGTCACATTTTCGGGACTTTATGCCTGCAGGGAAAATTAACCCCTTTTTCTACAAAACTGGAAATGGCACATCAGACATATATAGGGGGAGCTGCTTGTTGGGGCATGGCTGGGCATGGCTGGGGGCTGTCTGGGGGGCGCCCAGGCACCCCCAGCCACTGCCCAACAAGCAAATATGCCCCATTTTCATCAATTTGAGCCGTTTTCATCAAATCTTTTTGATAAATTCGGATCTTTTGATGAATTTGGGGGGGATTTGGTGGGAAAGAGGTGCTGTTCTTGAGCTGGGCAGCCACAGGCCAAGTCACGTCGGGAGGGAATTCGTAGGCAAAAATCTCTAGCGCGCTGCCGATTGAAATTTTTGCCCATGCCTGGGACTCGGCAGGCCAAATCACGTCGGGAGCCCCGTGCTCAGGCCAAACCACGTCGGGAGGGGTCCCGTAGGCCAAAATTCCTCGCGCGTGCGCGCGCGCGCCTGCGCACCCGTATTATTAAGGTCATACCGATTGAAATTTTTGTTCACGGCTGGGACTCGACCTTCCCGTGCCCATGCCAAGCCAGGGCAAGGCGGCATTTTGCAATTCGGGAGGCAAAACGGGGTTGTTTTTTTCGTTTCTTCGGCTATCGACGCTCAAAACATTCGTAGTTAACGAATCCCGCGTGCAAAATCGCCAAAATTTCTTGAGGGAGGCTCTAATGATGTCCCAAACATGCCTGAATTTTTTGGGAACAAGATTTGTCCCGTTGATGGGTGCTCGTTTGAAAAAAAATTGCGATTTTTGCGCGTTTCGGTCGAAAAATCAAAATAAATCGAAACGACGTCGGTTTGCCACGAAACTTTCCAGACCCTCTAGATGTATTTTTATTGAGGTGTCTGCAAAAAACTAGCTCAAAATTCGAATTCTAGGTCGACTAGCGCGGCCGGGTCGTGACTTCTTGACGTTTTGACGCTTAAAAATTCGTAATTAACGAATCCCGCGTGCAAAATCGCCAAAATTTCTTGAGGGAGGCTCTAATGATGTCCCAAACATGCCTGAATTTTTTGGGAACAAGATTTGTCCCGTTGATGGGTGCTCGTTTGAAAAAAAATTGCGATTTT
>NC_140754.1:23757500-23760000 GCF_051527215.1 Medicago sativa
GCCTGCAAAAAATCGCGGAAAAATTCAACCTCTAGGTCACTTTTTCGGGACTTTATGCCTGCAGGGAAAATTAACCCCTTTTTCTACAAAACTGGAAATGGCAGTTTAAGCATATATAGGGGGAGCTGCTTGCTGGGGCATGGCTGGGCATGGCTGGGCATGCCTGGGGGCTGTCTGGGGGGCGCCCAGGCACCCCCAGCCATTCCCCAACAAGCAAATCTGCCCCATTTTCATCAATTTGAGCTGTTTTCATCAAATCTTTTTGATAAATTCAGATCTTTTGATGAATTTGGGGGGGATTTGGTGGGAAAGAGGTGCTGTTCTTGAGCTGGGCAGCCACAGGCCAAATCACGTCGGGAGGGAATTCGTAGGCAAAAATCTCTAGCGCGCTGCCGATTGAAAATGTTGCCCATGCCTGGGACTCGGCAGGCCAAATCACGTCGGGAGCCCCGTGCTCAGGCCAAACCACGTCTGGAGGGGTCCCGTAGGCCAAAACTCCTCGCGCGTGCGCGCGCGCGCCTGCGCACCCGTATTATTAAGGTCATACCGATTGAAATTTTTGTTCACGGCTGGGACTCGACCTTCCCGTGCCCATGCCAAGCCAGGGCAAGGCGGCATTTTGCAATTCGGGAGGCAAAACGGGGTTGTTTTTTTCGTTTCTTCGGCTATCGACGCTCAAAACATTCGTAGTTAACGAATCCCGCGTGAAAAATCGCCAAAATTTCTTGAGGGAGGCTCTAATGATGTCCCAAACATGCCTGAATTTTTTGGGAACAAGATTTGTCCCGTTGATGGGTGCTCGTTTGAAAAAAAATTGCGATTTTTGCGCGTTTCGGTCGAAAAATCAAAATAAATCGAAACGACGTCGGTTTACCACGAAACTTTCCAGACCCTCTAGATGTATTTTTATTGAGGTGTCTGCAAAAAACTAGCTCAAAATTCGAATTCTAGGTCGACTAGCGCGGCCGGGTCGTGACTTCTTGACGTTTCGACGCTTAAAAATTCGTAATTAACGAATCCCGCGTGCAAAATCGCCAAAATTTCTTGAGGGAGGCTCTAATGATGTCCCAAACATGCCTGAATTTTTTGGGAACAAGATTTGTCCCGTTGATGGGTGCTCGTTTGAAAAAAAATTGCGATTTTTGCGCGTTTCGGTCGAAAAATCAAAATAAATCGAAACGACGTCGGTTTGCCATGAAACTTTCCAGACCCTCTAGATGTATTTTTATTGAGGTGTCTGCAAAAAACTAGCTCAAAATTCGATCTCTAGGTCGATGTTTTGATTTTTTGGTTTCTTGAGTTTTTGACGCGTCAAAAATTCATATTTAATCCGTCCCTCGTCGGAAAATTCTAATTTTTTGTGTGAGATGTTGTTTTTATGTCCCTAACATGCCTGCAAAAAATCGCGGAAAAATTCAACCTCTAGGTCACATTTTCGGGACTTTATGCCTGCAGGGAAAATTCACCCCTTTTTCTACAAAACTGGAAATGGCACATCAGACATATATAGGGGGAGCACCTTGACTGGGTATGGCTGGGCATGGCTGGGGGACTGTCTGGGGCGCGCCCAGGCACCCCCAGGCACCTGGTAACAAGCTGCTCCCCCCAAATCTGCCCCATTTTCATCAATTTGAGCTGTTTTCATCAAATTTTTTTGATAAATTCAGATCTTTTTGATGAATTTGGGGCAGATTTGGTGGGAAATAGGGGGAAATCTTGCTGTTCTTGACTTGGGCAGGCACAGGCCAAACATGCAGTTCAACATTTGTTCATGCCTCGTCTTGGCCAAACTTTGTCCTCGTCATGCAAGAGTAGGATTGATTCATATTTTCCACGTCCCGTCGAAAGCCCAGCCAATCCCCCAGCGTGGGAAAGAGGGGGTCGTCTTGCCGTTCGTGACTTGGGCAGGCACAGGCCAAGCATGCAGTTCAATGTTTGTTCATGCCTCGTCTTGGCCAAACACTGTCTTGGTCATGGTAAAGCAAAATTTCTCCCTCTTTCTCACGCCCAGGCATGGTGGGGTGGCTAGCGTAGCTAGTCAAAAGCCCATGCCCGTCCCTCCTCGGAAAAACTCGTGCCCTTGTAACGCTGCGGGGCGACTAGCATTTGCTTACTAGCGGTGCCGGTCAATAAACATAGCCGTGTTGGTCCCTCCTCGGAAAAACTTGTGCCCTTGTAACGCTGCGGGGCGACTAGCATTTGCTTACTAGCGGTGCCGGTCAATAAACATAGCCGTGTTGGTCCCTCCTCGGAAAAACTTGTGCCCTTGTAACGCTGCAGGGCGACTAGCATTTGCTTACTAGCAGTGCAGGTCAATAAACATAGCCGTGTTGGTCCCTCATCGGAAAAACTTGTGCGTCTCTTTAATTTTCATGCTTAGTGAAGCGGAGTCGGCGTTGTTGGATGCTTCCATATGCCTGCGTGCCTTGGCATTGTGGGGTGTGGGATGTTCTGCGATGTTGGTTCTTGCAGACGCGAGGGCATGTGAGTGGTAGCGTGG
>NC_140754.1:26740000-26790000 GCF_051527215.1 Medicago sativa
CTTCTCCTAATTCTTTCCATTCTACCAACGAAGAATCCATAATAATTCTTAAATCCAGATCAACTAATTGCTCTCGTATAGCACCTGCTCCACTAGAAATTTCTCTATTTCGAAATGTATCGAAACCTTGAGTAGCAAAAAAGAGTGGGATACTGTATTTCCAAGATTGGATTTCATATTCGAATGAACCTCGTAATCGTAAGAAAGTAGGATTTTTAACTACGGGCCTAGCAAACGAAAAATTTGGATAGGATCCAATAAGATGGATCTCCCCCTTTGAAAATCGGACGTGAGGGTTTCCTCTCATCCGGCTAAAGTATTTACACACAATAAAGATAAAGAAATGGGTTTCCGTTTTCAAATTTTTGAAAACCTCTAAATCTAAAATAAAAAAGGTTTACTCTTTACTCAAGTTATCAATACAAACGAAGCAACATTTCATTGATACATTATTCTTTGTTTCGGAATTCTTTATGCAATTCGAAATTACGACAGAAATAAAATGTAAAATTCTTGAGTAGTCTACCTCCCTTCGAACGAAGAATCCTCTAAAATAAAATTTTTAATAAAAAAAGGAATATCCTCGAATTCATAAGAGATTTCTTTGTCTATGTATCATACCATTTGATCTTTTAGGTCAAGACGTCACCTCGACGGTTATGCCACGATGTCTTTAAGCCTATATGCGATAGATAGACTTCGGCAATCGTGATATATTATATTTTATTCTTTGAACTTAATTTAAGTTCTTAAAAAAAAAAAGAGATGAAATAATTAATTCCACAAAAAAATAAATTTTTTTTTTCACAAGGTACGTACAGTTATAAATAACTATTTATTTGTTACTGAATTGACCATAGACCAATTCCCTTATTGATTTGGGAGTATTCAATACACCCATGAATTCTGAGCTTCATGTTACTCATCCCAAGAGACATGTCAGATAGAGGACATTCCAATTTAATTGAATGGAATGACAGTTTATCATTTGAAATATGTACAATAAGAATTTTTATCAAATCACACATCACAGTATACTAGACCTTCTAATTCTTTAAGAGGTTTATCTAAAAGACTCGCAATATAACTAGGAAGACGTTTCAAATACCACACATGGGTTACTGGACATGCTAGTTTTATATACCCCATTTGATATCTACGTACCCGAGAATCAATAAATTCTACTCCGCATTGTTCACAAAATTTGGGTTGGTCTTTTTTATCTCCGATTACTCGATAATTTCCACAAGCACAAATCCCACTTTTTATAGGCCCAAAAATTCGTTCACAAAATAATCCATCTTTTTCAGGCTTATTGGTTTTGTAATGAAGAGTATAGGGTTTTGTTACCTCTCCAACAATTTCTCCATTAGGTAGGATTTTTTTTGCCCAAGCACTTATTTGTTCAGGAGAAACTGATCCAATTCGAAGGTGTTGATGTTTATACTGATCAATCATAGAATAAAATTTCTGATTCAGTCCAATTAAACTTCCTTCCTTTGAATCTGGAAGTCTTTCTCAGATACAAGGAAATGATTCAGTTCCAGAGCCAAAGATCGTAGTTCTCGAACGAGCAATCGAAAAGATTCTGGAGCATCCACAGGTTTAGGTATTGTTCCTCCAATAATCGTAGTTCCGAGTACTTCTTGACGAGCTTTAATATGATCAGATTTATAAGTCAGCATCTCTTGTAAAATATGAGCAACACCGAACCCCTCGAGCGCCCGTTGTCCTCCTTGTTTCGCCCTTCCTTTAAGGGGTTGTTGTGTAACAAGTGCATAATGTCCACTGGAACGTCCATGTATTTTATCATCAACTTGATGAATTAATTTCAAGATATAAGGTTTTCCTATTATAACAGACTGTTCAAAAGGATTCCCTGTTCTTCCATCAAATATTCCGCTCTTTCCCGGATACTCGGGTTCAAATATCCATGGATTCGATGTTTGTTTACTGGTTTCATATAATTCAGAAAACACAAGTTTTCTGGAAGCCTCCTGTTCATATCTCTCATCAAAAGGTGCTATTCGATAATGTCTATTTAGCATACTCCCAGCTAATCCGAGTGAACATTCCAATATCTGTCCTACATTCATTCGTGAGGGTACCCCTAATGGGTTGAAGACCATATCAACGGGTCTTCCTTCTTGCAAATAAGGCATATCCTGTCTAGACAAAATCTTTGAAACGATACCTTTATTTCCATGTCTCCCGGCCACTTTATCACCTACTTTAATTTCACGTTTCTGTGAAATATATATATGAATCGTTTCTGGATTATAGCTAGAACCTGCTTTTTTTTGGATCCATCTCACATCAATAACTCGGCCCCTACCACCTATAGGTAGTTTTAGACAAGTTTCCTTTGAGGTCGATACCTGAATCCCAAGTATAGCTCGTAATAATCTATCTTCCGGAGCATAGGAGGATTCTTTCGCCATTTGAGGCGTTAATTTACCCACTAAAATATCCCCTGTTTCTACCCAAGATCCCAGAATCACAATTCCATTTTTGTCTAAATTTCGGAGTAAATGGGCTTCTAGATGTGGAATTTTATTAGTGATTCTTTCAGGACCATGGCTTGTCACATGAGTCTGAATTTCATATTTACGTATGTGAAAAGAAGTATAAATATCTTCATAGACCAGACGTTCACTAATGAGTACAGCATCTTCAGAATTGTAACCTTCCCATGGCATATAAGCTACTAATACGTTTTTTCCCAAAGCGAGTTCACCGCCAACAGTAGCAGCACCATCTGCTAAAATTTGTCCCTTTTTTACGCATTTACCTTTATGAACCTGGGATTTTTGATGCATGCAAGTATTTTTGTTGGAACGTTGATATCTAATTAATGGAATACTTAGAGCATTCCCATTTCCAAATAAAATGATCTTGTCAGTATCGTTATAAACGATCTTTCCTGCGTGTTCGGCTATAGCGGGAACTCCTGAATCTAAGGCCACTTGGCGTTCCAATCCAGTTCCAACAATGCACTTTTCGGACCGAGAAAGAGGAACTGCTTGACGTTGCATATTAGAACTCATTAAAGCTCGATTCGCATCATTATGCTCGATAAAAGGAATCAGGGAAGCTCCAATAGAAAAATATTGGAAGGGAAAAATACTTCGAAGATGAACCTGTTCCCATGCAATAGTTAGAAATTCTTGACGGTATCGAGCTGGAACAATCTGCTCCTCCTGAATACCTCGATTCAGTGCTAAAAAATTTCCCGTCGCTACCATATAGTATTCATCTCTACTTGGTGATAAATAAAGCATTCGTATTCGTTTTGATCTCTCAGAAATTTCAAAAAATGGACTTTCTATAGACCCCCAAGGACCAATCCTTGCGTGAATTGCCAAGGATCCAATAAGTCCTACATTGATTCCTTCTGAGGTGTCAATTGGACAAATGCGTCCATAGTGACTAGGATGGATATCCCGTATCCGAAAACTAGCAGTTCGCCCCGTCAATCCTCCAGAACCCAAATAACTCAATTTTCTCCCATGAACTATTTGGGTCAATGGATTGGTTCGATCTAAAACTTGAGATAATGGGTGTAATCCAAAAAACGATTCATAAGTGGTTGTTAATGGAGTTGAAGTCACTAAATTCTGAGGAGTAGGTATCAATTTATATCTAATTGCTCCAGATATAGTTCCTCGAATTATATTTTCTAAACGAACGAGAGCCAATCCAAATTGATCTTGTAATAGATCTGCTACGGAATGAATACGTTTATTTTTCAAATGATTCATATCGTCAAGTGTACCCATTCCAAATTTCATTCCAATCAAATGATCCGCAGCTGTCAATATATCTCGCGGTAACAAAAATGTATTGTTCTCGGGTATATCAATGTTCAGTCTTCGGTTCATATTTCGGCGACCAATCCCTCCTAATTCACATCTTTGTTGAAATTTTTTTTTTTGTAATTCCGTACATAAAGATTCAGGAAATATGGGATCTCCGCCTACACAAGCAAATTGTCGATAAAACTCCAAAATGGAATTTTCTTTTGACCCTATTTTTTTTTCCTCCTTTTCATTGAGGAAAGACATAAAAATTTCGGGGTAGCAAACGTTCTCAAGAATTTCGCTTAAATTCGAACCCATAGCTGATGATAGAACTAGAATAGATATTTTCTGTTTCCTACTTACACGAGCCCATATCCTTGCTTTTCTATCAATTTCTAACTCTAATCTTCCCCCCCAATCGGATATTATTGTGCCAGTATAGACTGAAATTCCGTTATGGTCCAACTCTGAACGATAATAGATACCAGGGCTTTGCAATATTTGATTGATTACAATTCTGTATATTCCATTTACTATAGAAGTTCCCAGGGAATTCATTAGAGGAATGTTTCCAATAAAAATAATTTGTTCTTGGATATCCCTACTGTTTTTCCAAATTAATCCCGCGGATATATATAATTCAGAGGAATATGTAAGTGATTCATATACAGCATCTTTTTCTTTTATCGAGGGTTCTACCAATTGATATGTTTCCACAAATAACTGAAATTCAATTTCTTGATCCGTATCTTCAATTTTTGGAAACTTAAAAAGTTCTTCTGTTAAGCCCCGATCAATGAATCTACAAAACCCTTCAAATTGTATTTGATTCAATCCGGGTAGTGTAGACATTCCTTCATTCCCAACCCCAAGCATTTTCAATTTCCCCATTTATTTTATAGAAAATATCCCGTGATTTGCTGTCATTCTTCATTGAATCACATGAATCGATTTAGCAATAATGGAATTTCTGGTCTTTTTACTTTACTGAATCACATGAAATTTTACCTAACTACGTCTATGAAATTGAAATACCTATTTAAGAAAACAGGATATTTTATACTCAAATTGGAATTTGCAACAAAACAACCAAATAGAATATAACTTGTAATATAAATCGAAACAAATTGATAAATTTCACCTAGACTTGGGGTATTTTATAGTAGTAGTATAGTATGTTATTACATAACTCTAATTCGATTGATACCCCAAAAAATGAATTCAGGATTTGTTCGGCTCCATGAGATAAAGATATCAAAAATAAAATAATCAGAAAAAATATACAATTTCTTTTTTTTTTTTTCGAATTTGAGAATACGATTGCAGTGCATAAAAAGACTTGGATTTATTAAACATGCATAGATCTAACTTCAGCTATAACTATTTCTATATGTCTCTTACTTTATTGCAGTCCTATTTGTTCGGGACAGCACATGTTATGTTGTGTTCATTTATTTTTTCTACTCATTCATTAATCTATTTAATGAAAAATTAAAAATTGGCAAAAAAATGAAAGCACGAGAATTTATCGAAAATTCCCTATAATATAGGTATGTGTAACAACGAAAATGCATGTTCTGGGGTTGACATATATTAACAGTTGCTGTTATAATTGAAATAGAGAAGGATTAAAAAAAAAAAAAATATTGATTGGTTATGTATCAATTTCTATTTTTTTCTCATTAATAAAGATAAAGAATAGATTAAGATTCAAGAATTTTTCAGGAATTTGTAGTTAACGGTTGCTATTTGTGCTGAAATTTTGACTTTTCTTTTGTGACTGAAATGTATAGGTATACATTTGTTTTCAATAGAAAAAGGGGATTAAAGAAAACGGAATTTAAGATACAAACACATCAAAAAAAAGAATTTTAGAAACCCATTTTTGTTTTTTTGAGAGGAGGAGGGGTATTCGGATCTATTTTTTTGTATTATTTTGGCGATATGGCCGAGTGGTAAGGCGGGGGACTGCAAATCCTTTTTCCCCAGTTCAAATCCGGGTGTCGCCTGATCGATAAGAGAATTCAAATAGTTTATTTCGTTTTGTTGATATAGAAAATTTTTTCTTTTTTTCCAGCGCAAGCTAGTGTAGGAATAAGGGACTAGTTTGATGCTAAATTCTAAGCATCGGGAAGTTTGTTCTCTAAAATGTTGTAAATATTTTCGTCTCAGAGTCAACGAAAAATTCATTAGAGAGATGAAAAGGAATAGATCAATCTTGAAATGATAGTCCTTTTATTTCACTACTATTGTAGTGTCCATCTACTTTTGGGGTCTTTAATTAGATTGGATAAGGATAGGTCGGATGGGGAATATAATTCCATTTTAAGTTAGGGAAGGTGTTGAAGAAAAACCTTGCATACAAACTTATGGTAAAGTATATGAACGCTTCTTCATTTATTCCATATTAGTTAGATTAATGAAATTGAATATCTAATTAGATTTCTTTTTTTATTATTATTATATTAATATATTAATAATAAAATCCAATTCAAAAAGAATCCATTTTTTTCTAATCTCTAGTAAAAGAATTTTAGAGGATGTTTTCCATTTGTTGTATAGAACGAATCGGGAGACAATCAAATGGAAATAAGAGATGCAAATAAGAGTCTGAGTATGCAAAGAAATCTATCTTGATTCTATTCTATATTTTTTTATTTTTGACTGAATGAAATGGGGGGGTAAAATAAAACATAGGTCTTTTTATTCGTACCTAATTAGTACGATGCATTTCCTTACTACTCTCAAGGATATTTTTTATTTATGCTTAATTTAATATTTTTAAATTCTACTAGAAATCAGGTAAGAACTTGTTAGATGTTCTAATTGGATGTTTCGTCAATGGTGTTATGACGGAATCTTTTTTTGACTCTGTACCAGCGATTCCACTATTATTATAAGATATTATAAAATTTTTAGTGAAAAATAAAAACGAAAATAATACAAGAAAAAGTAGTAAACAATAATAAAAAAATTTCTTCATATTGATAGAGATAGGAGACAAAATTTACATGGATATAGTAAGTCTTGCTTGGGCTGGTTTAATGGTAGTTTTTACATTTTCCCTTTCCCTTGTAGTATGGGGAAGAAGTGGACTCTAAGAGGACTACTAATTGAGTTAAGGGATCAAAATGTCTCAATTATTTTATAGCTAAGTTCTTCATTTTTTAACTATTGAATTTTGTTATTTTATTAATATAACTAAATACTAATTAATGAAATGCAATTCGATACTTCATTTTGAAACTCTATTGTATTCCAGTGGTGTAATATAATATTGAAAAAAAAAAATACTCTTTAAATCAAACAAATATTTGAATTGTTCCCATCTTATTGTCCCGGGAATACAGATAATTGGAAACGGGTTACTACTCCAAACTTAATTCTTTTTAAGATTTATATTTCGATGAACTGGTTATCACCAATTTTTTCTAAATATGAAAAACTTTTTCATCGAATCCCCTGATCAGTTGTCAATTATTTAATCAATTCATTTTTTGGAATACTAAAAATAAAAAGATTATTATTTATTTTTTTTTATTATTATTTATCGGGATTATGAAAAGAATGTGAAATCTAAAAATTCAAATAATTAAGAATAAAAATGTATTTTTGATTATTTCAGATTGATTGGAACCAATACAAATATAATAGATTAGATCAAACAAAGAAAAAATGTGGACACTATGGAATTGACATTCCATAGATATCTATAGATATACCCATATGAAAAGAAATATTTAAATAGGTCCATCCATATTAAACTTCTTTTTTTTTAAGTAAAACATTCCATTTTTACCATACCGTAATAGTATCGTAATAGTATATAGTAGAAAGAAATAGATTTGATTTCTTTCTACTATACTATCTACTATACTATATGGATTTCATAGAATTCTGCTGATTGTAGTCTGATCATTTTATTTAAAAGAAAGACCCGAAATGGAAACCCTTTTTTCTTTATTCAATCATTGTCATCGCATTGATAAGAAATCAGAAGTCATGTTTAATTAAAATTAGTCACTTTGACTTACCGTTTTTACGTAAATTATAAGTAAAAAGGCAGTAGGAACTAGAATGAAGAGTGCAGTAGCTATAAATGCGAGAATATTGACTTCCATAATCTCTATGTTTTCTTTCTCTTTTATTTCTAATAAATACTTCGGGATTTAATCCCATAGAAATGAAAAATCTTTCGTCAGTAAATTCAGTGGTATAAATTTTATCTCGATGATATAAAATCGGATCAATATCATGAATAACAATATCTGAGCTATCAAATCAATTCATCGTCGAGAATTAAATAGTATAACATAGGAAGATCTTTTATCCATACCAAATAAAAAAAATTTACTTTCTGATGCAATGAAAAATTCCTTTTTCTTTCTTCGTCCGAACCTTTACATTATACTAAAAAAGAAAAAAAGGAATCCCTGTTAGAAATGATATTTTTTTTTTCTTTTTTATTCCCTTTCACATACGAAATCAATTGATATTTTTTGGATTTGTATCCATCGGGACTGACGGGACTCGAACCCGCAGCTTCCGCCTTGACAGGGCGGTGCTCTGACCAATTGAACTACAATCCCAGGGAAAAAGTTGTATAGCATACATATTCTTACTATTTCATTCAAACCCTTTGTTTTTCTATTTTAGATTCGAACCCTTGTACTGTAACTGAAAGAGGCAGACTTATATATTGATATTTTTATGGGTCTGCACTTTAGCGAAATCGACACGGATTATTCGCAATCCGTTCCTTATTGCTAACTTGATTGAAAAATCAATGAATCAAGGAAACAAAAAAGACTCTTTTTTTACTTTAATCCTTTCCTAAGACTTTATATTTTAAAATCCCGATAGGAATTTTTCAAATTCCGAATTTGTGGAAAAAATATGTAATATGGAAAAAAGAAATAGCACTTTAGATTTTATTCTTCTGTATGGGAGCCCATTGGTGATTTTCAGAGAACACCAAATGGGTTATATCATTTCATGGTGGATCAGCAAATTTTTGGGCCGAGCTGGATTTGAACCAGCGTAGACATATTGCCAACGAATTTACAGTCCGTCCCCATTAACCGCTCGGGCATCGACCCAGGAAGAATCAATTTTAGTCTTTATTAATAATCCCTGATCTATTTCCTTTTGTAGTACCCTACCCCCAGGGGAAGTCGAATCCCCGTTGCCTCCTTGAAAGAGAGATGTCCTAAACCACTAGACGATGAGGGCATACTTGTCCGACCTCCATTCTACTATGTTCATACATAGTATGAACAGTTTTTTGAAATTGTCAATATAATGGAATGATATGATTCGATCAGAAGGATCTTTCAGAATTCCTTAAAATATCATTTAGATTTCGAAATTGTTCATTCCAATCACCAATTTATAAAACTATAAAAAAATAATGCGAAAGAAAACAAAAGAAAGAGAGAATCCTTTCAGGGAATGATTGATTTTCTGGAACAGGCGCGGCATTAACACCTCATTTCTTTCACTTTCATTCAGTGTTAAGAAGATTGAATTAGTGGGTACATGTATCAATGAAATAAATTTTGTGTTATGATGAAGATGATTTCAATTCGAATCGGTTTTGAAAAAATCCATTCCATTGATATTTATCAAATCCAATATCCAAAAATCATTTTTTTAACTATACTCACTAGCTAAATCCAATTTATTGTTCGTTAAAAAGTTGCTATGTAAAAAAAAATAGATCTATTCTATATATATAATTTGAGTATATGCAGTAACAAATAGATGTACTAAACTCATATCCATATTGGATGGTTCCTTATTCGGGAATTGACTCAAATGGAGCCCCTTTAACTCAGTGGTAGAGTAACGCCATGGTAAGGCGTAAGTCATCGGTTCAAATCCGATAAGGGGCTTTTTTGTCAAAAAATGACAACAGTAATATAAATGACAACAGTAATATTCCGATTTGAAGGAAGAATAGAGATATTCTTGATATTTGTAAGAAGTTTCTCTTTGTAAAAAAAACTAAGGAATAGTTGAATTTCATTAAAAAATCGAGTTTTTATTCTATTAAATTGTTGTTATCATTCGAATGAATTCGAATAGAGTAAACTCATTCTAGTTAGAAAGTGAAAGAGTTTTCTTTTTTATATATCTATTTTTTTAGACTGTGATATTTCCTTTAATTGTAAGATATTCCTATCCTATTTTCTATTATTCCAATCAAAAAAAGGGAAAGATTCTAAAAAAAAGTAAGTGGACCTAACCTATTGAATCATAACTATATCCACTATTCTGATATTCAAATTGGATAGAAATGAAATTCGAACAGTGGATCTTTTTTGTTTTTAATATCTCTTTCGTTCGGACTCCGCAAGAATCTGTCAATATTTCGGATTAAATCTTATTGTTCCTAGGAATCAATTGATACTCCTCTTCTCCACACAGAAGGGTTTATTCTATTCTAAGTTCCAACATAATTTTACTTTAAAAATATCTTTTTTCCGAATACAAGAAAAGATCAAATTACATTTCTATTATTTCTTTAAGATATGAGATATCTATAAAAAAAAATAGAAAAATCCATCAAATCATGACTTCGAGTATCAAATATTTCATTTTCATATCTATGCCTACTAGATTTTTAAAGCAATTAATGGACGAAACTTTCACTTAGAATCTATTATTTTTAATAAAACCATACAATCCATACAATATTAAAAAATCTGATAGATAGAAAAAATAGATAGATAAAAAAATATTCGAATTTCTTACCTCGATCTGCAAAAAAGGTATACTTTGTAATTTTTTTAATCTGAACGAAAGAAAAATACAACTAAAGAGGACAATAAAAGAAATTAAAGTAAAATACAAAGTAAAAATAGGATTCTATATTAGTTTCCTAGACATACAAATTAGAAGAATATATAAAACTTTTTTTTTTATTATTTCACGAACAAGATTCAAGAATAATATTATTTAATATTATTTGATAAAAGGAGAGTAGTATGTCTGGGGATCTGCTGGTAACAAAAGTGATAAAAGGGATCATTTCATTTGTTTCTGGAATAGTTCTTTAAAAAATTTATTTATCGGATTTACGAGTCATAAGACAATTCCCGCGTCATGACTTCATGACTTAGGGAATTTTTTAGAATAGAAAGGAATAACCCAATTAAGTTAATGGATTTTACCTAGATTAAATATCAATGGACAAAAAAAGTATTTTTCTATTCGAAACCCAGTAGAAAAGAAGGGACAGTCTTCGAGAAATCATATCATATATAAAATGAAAAAATCCTCGAAGGTTCCATCCCTGAAAATGCTAGGGGGTGTTCGGAAATGGTTGAAGTAGTTGAATAGGAGGATCACTATGACTATAGCTCTTGGTAAATTTACCAAAGATGAAAATGATTTATTTGATATTATGGATGACTGGTTACGGAGGGACCGTTTTGTTTTTGTGGGTTGGTCCGGTCTATTGCTCTTTCCTTGCGCCTATTTTGCCGTGGGGGGTTGGTTCACAGGTACCACCTTTGTAACTTCATGGTATACTCATGGATTGGCAAGTTCCTATTTGGAAGGTTGTAACTTCTTAACTGCGGCAGTCTCTACTCCTGCTAATAGTTTAGCACACTCTTTGTTGTTACTATGGGGTCCTGAAGCATAGGGAGATTTTACCCGTTGGTGTCAATTGGGTGGTCTGTGGACTTTTGTTGCTCTCCACGGTGCTTTCGGATTAATAGGTTTTATGTTACGTCAATTTGAACTTGCTCGATCTGTTCAATTGCGCCCTTATAATGCAATCGCATTCTCCGGTCCAATTGCTGTTTTTGTTTCTGTATTCCTGATTTATCCACTAGGTCAGTCTGGTTGGTTCTTTGCGCCTAGTTTTGGTGTAGCAGCTATATTTCGATTCATTCTATTTTTCCAAGGGTTTCATAATTGGACATTAAACCCATTTCATATGATGGGAGTTGCTGGTGTATTGGGCGCTGCCCTACTATGCGCTATTCATGGTGCTACCGTAGAAAATACGTTATTTGAAGATGGTGATGGCGCAAATACATTCCGTGCTTTTAACCCAACTCAAGCGGAAGAAACTTATTCAATGGTCACCGCTAACCGCTTTTGGTCCCAAATCTTTGGGGTTGCTTTTTCCAATAAATGTTGGTTACATTTCTTTATGTTATTTGTACCAGTAACTGGTTTATGGATGAGTGCTCTTGGAGTAGTCGGTCTGGCCCTGAACCTACGTGCCTATGACTTCGTTTCTCAAGAAATCCGCGCAGCGGAAGATCCTGAATTTGAGACTTTCTACACCAAAAATATTCTCTTAAATGAAGGTATTCGTGCGTGGATGGCGGCTCAAGATCAGCCTCATGAAAACCTTATATTCCCTGAGGAGGTTCTACCACGTGGAAACGCTCTTTAATGGAACTTTAGCTTTAACTGGCCGTGACCAAGAAACTACCGGTTTTGCTTGGTGGGCCGGGAATGCCCAACTTATCAATTTATCCGGTAAACTACTGGGGGCCCATGTAGCCCATGCCGGATTAATAGTATTCTGGGCCGGAGCAATGAACCTATTTGAAGTCGCTCATTTCGTACCCGAGAAGCCCATGTATGAACAAGGATTAATTTTACTTCCCCATCTAGCTACTCTAGGTTGGGGGGTAGGTCCTGGAGGGGAAGTTATAGACACCTTTCCATACTTTGTCTCTGGAGTACTTCACTTAATTTCTTCTGCAGTATTGGGCTTTGGCGGTATTTATCATGCACTTCTGGGACCTGAGACTCTTGAAGAATCTTTTCCATTCTTTGGTTATGTATGGAAAGATAGAAATAAAATGACTACTATTTTAGGTATTCACTTAATTTTGTTAGGGATAGGGGCTTTTCTTCTAGTATTTAAGGCTTCTTATTTTGGAGGTATATATGATACCTGGGCTCCAGGAGGGGGGGATGTAAGAAAAATTACCAACTTAACCCTTAGTCCAAGTATTATATTTGGTTATTTACTAAAATCTCCTTTTGGGGGAGAGGGGTGGATTGTTAGTGTGGACGATTTGGAAGACATAATTGGAGGGCATGTATGGTTGGGTTCCATTTGTATACTTGGTGGAATCTGGCATATCTTAACTAAACCCTTTGCATGGGCTCGTCGTGCACTAGTATGGTCTGGAGAAGCTTACTTGTCTTATAGTTTAGCAGCTTTATCCGTTTTTGGTTTTATAGCTTGTTGCTTTGTCTGGTTTAATAATACTGCTTATCCTAGTGAGTTTTATGGTCCCACTGGACCGGAAGCTTCTCAAGCTCAAGCATTTACTTTTCTAGTTAGAGACCAACGTCTTGGAGCTAATGTAGGATCCGCTCAAGGACCTACCGGTTTAGGTAAATATTTAATGCGTTCTCCGACCGGAGAAGTTATTTTTGGGGGAGAAACTATGCGTTTTTGGGATCTGCGTGCTCCCTGGTTAGAACCTCTAAGAGGTCCTAATGGTTTGGACTTGAGTAGACTGAAAAAAGACATACAGCCTTGGCAAGAACGTCGTTCTGCGGAATATATGACTCATGCTCCGTTAGGTTCTTTAAATTCCGTGGGTGGCGTAGCTACAGAGATTAATGCAGTCAATTATGTCTCTCCTAGAAGTTGGTTAGCTACTTCTCATTTTGTTCTAGGATTCTTCCTATTCGTAGGTCATTTATGGCACGCGGGAAGAGCTCGTGCAGCTGCCGCAGGATTTGAAAAAGGAATTGATCGAGATTCTGAGCCTGTTCTTTTCATGACTCCTCTTAATTGAGACATGAAATCCAATGCTTGACGTAGGAATCACTTTGATTTTAGTATACATATTGGGTTGAGTCGAGCAGATGATATTGAAAAAATATTTTTTTTTTCAATTCATTTATATCTAATATCTAATCTTTTTTCGGGCTCGGCTAAGTGGTGATATAGTCGAGCCCGAAAAAACCGAGCTAACCTAAATCAATAAAATTCAAAAATCCATTCGCTAAGAAAAAGGAGAGAGGGGGATTCGAACCCTCGATAGTTCTTTCGAACTATACCGGTTTTCAAGACCGGAGCTATCAACCACTCAGCCATCTCTCCAAAAGCTAATTTCTATTTTATCTTTATTCCACTCAAGAGAACATGACCATACGAATTAATACCCCTTTTTATCTATGTATGATAAAGTGACTCTATTGGTCTAGTTCTCTATCCGTATATATATGCATGATCCAGCATGCTCTTTTGTGAAGTAAAAAAAACTACCCCTCGATCCACGCCTCAAAAGGGGTGTCATCTAAAATCAATGGATTCATGATAAAACCCTCCATAATGCGTTTTTTATTTTTTTAAGGGGTCAAAAGGGGTTGGGGGATCAAATGGTATAGTGCTTTTGTTGGTAAATTGGAGGATTAGAAACATGACTATTGCTTTTCAATTAGCTGTTTTTGCATTAATTGTTACTTCATCCATTTTATTGATTGGTGTACCTGTTGTATTTGCTTCTCCTGATGGTTGGTCAAGTAATAAAAATGTTGTATTTTCCGGTACATCATTATGGATTGGATTAGTATTTCTAGTGGGTATTCTTAATTCTCTCATCTCTTGAAACTTTTCATTCTAGATTAAAAAACGAAATGACCCCTCCCCCCCGAATTCTTTCGGGTTGTGAGGCACATTAAAATGAAAATGGAATAGATAAGACCCCACAAATAAAGAAAACTAAAACATTATTATTATTAATGGGAGGGGTCAAACTTCTTCTATTGGAAAAAGCTTATATCTTATACTATATATTATATATATATAATGATATATATAGTAAAACTAAAAACAAGATAAGAAAATAGAAAAATATGGGATTCCTATTATCTAGTATCTAGGGGAATATATTCGAATTTCTTTTTTATATTTTAGAAATCTGTAATTCTATTTTTTTAATGAATTTAATTAATATATAGAATTATAATATAGATCAAAAAAAAATTTAACAATCAATATAACAATATATAGATCTATATTCTTATATACAAATAAGGTCTATTTAGAATAGAAAGAGATATAGTATATAGATTCTATCTATAATATAGATAGATATAGAATATATCTAGATATAGATTCTATATAGATTATAGAATCTAATAGTTATATATTCTAGTCTAACTATAGATCTATAGATTTCTACTTTTTTTAATTATTCCTAATAGATATCAGACACAGTTCTGCACAAATAAAATGGTAAAGTATAAAGTACAATAAAAACAAAAATGCGGATATAGTTGAATGGTAAAATTTCTCCTTGCCAAGGAGAAGACGCGGGTTCAATTCCCGCTATCCGCCGTTGCTTATGTATTGAATACGAAAGTAATAGTATATTTATATTATAAAAAAAAACATAGTATATAAATAGAGTATGGTGAATTCCATTTTTTTTTTTCAAAAATGTTGGGGAGACGGGATTTGAACCCGTAACCTCAAGGTTATGAGCCTTGCGAGCTACCAAGTTGCTCTACCCCGCGATAAGAAGAAGAATTGACAATTAATGGAAAACAGAGATTGAATGTGCCCCTCCACCATATCTGTACAAATAGAATAAACCATTTATACAGAATGGTAAAGGGACCGTCCTAGGATCGCTAATCATCAAAATAAATAAAAAAATGAAGATAATTTTTTTTTTTATTCTTACCAACTCGATCTTGTTGCACCGGGCAACAAACCTTCGTGAACCATTTCACGAAGTATGTGTCCAGATAATCCAAAGTCTCGATAATTAGCTCTCGGTCTTCCGGTCGAAAAACAACGTCGACGAAGACGTGTAGGTGCACTATTACGCGGTAGTGCTTCTAACTTTCCCTGAATTTCCCATTTCTCACTTAAGGACTGAGCTTTTCTTATTTCTTTTTTTGGAGATCTTCGAATCAAATGATATTTTTGTTCCAATTTTTGCCTCTTCTTCTCCCTCTCAATCAAACTTTTCTTTGCCATGATGGTTCATTTCCTATTAGTATCAATGATAGAAGTCGGATCCTGGATGTAGAAATAGAAGAAGGTGGTTTCCCTTCTTCATACAAAGAAATGATATTTTTGCAGATACAATAAAGAATCAAATTAACCAAATTTACCTGATGTAGAGGCAATCAAGAAAGCCACATAAGTAAATATATAACCTACCAAAAAGTGGACTAATCCAACCAATCTTGCTTGCACAATGGAAAGAGCCACTGGTTTATCTCTCCATCGAATCAAATTCGCCAATGGTGTGCGTTCATGAGCCCATGCTAAAGTTTCGATCAATTCCTGCCAATATCCGCGCCATGAGATTAAGAACATAAATCCAGTAGCCCAAACAAGATGTCCAAATAAGAACATCCACGCCCAGACTGATAAACTATTCATACCAAAAGGGTTATATCCGTTGATAAGTTGTGAAGAATTTAACCATAGATAATCTCTTAACCATCCCATCAAATAGGTAGAAGATTCATTAAATTGTGAAACATTACCCTGCCATAATGTAATGTGCTTCCAATGCCAATAAAAAGTAACCCATCCAATGGTATTTAACATCCAGAAAACTGCCAAATAAAATGCGTCCCAAGCCGAAATATCACAAGTACCACCTCGTCCCGGACCATCGCAAGGAAAACTATAACCAAAATCCTTTTTATCCGGCATTAACTTGGAACCGCGTGCATCCAAAGCACCTTTTACTAAGATCAATGTAGTTGTATGTAAACCAAGAGCAATAGCATGATGAACCAAGAAGTCTCCAGGGCCTATTGTTAAGAATAGAGAATTACTATTTTCATTAATAGCATTTAACCAACCAGGCAACCATATGCTTCGCCCCGCACTGAGCGCCGGACTATTCGTTGAAGATAAAAGTACATCGAACCCATATGAAGTTTTACCATGAGCAGATTGTATCCATTGGGCAAATATAGGTTCGATCAAGATTTGTTTCTCCGGAGTCCCAAAAGCAAGCATGACATCATTATGGACATAAAGTCCCAAAGTATGGAACCCCAGAAATAGGCTGGCCCAACTTAAATGGGATATGATAGCTTCTTTGTGCTCTAACATTCTTGCCAATACATTATCCTCATTCTGTTCGGGATTGTAATCGCGAATAAAAAATATCGCTCCATGAGCAAAAGCCCCTGTCATAATAAATCCTGCAATGTATTGATGATGAGTATATAACGCAGCTTGAGTAGTAAAGTCTTGCGCTATAAACGCATAAGCAGGCAAAGAGTACATGTGTTGAGCTACCAAAGAAGTAATGACCCCTAATGAGGCTAGAGCAAGGCCTAATTGAAAATGAATTGAATTATTGATTGTGTCATAAAGACCCTTATGTCCACGCCCCAATCTACCCCCCGGAGGAATATGTGCTTCTAAAATATCTTTTATACTGTACCCAATACCGAAGTTAGTTCTATACATATGACCAGCAATGAGAAAAAGAATTGCAATAGCTAAATGATGATGTGCCATATCGGTCAGCCATAAACTTTGCGTTTGAGGATGGAATCCCCCGAGAAGTGTTAGAATGGCAGTTCCCGCGCCTTGCGAAGTACTAAATAAATGACTACTAGAATCGGGGTTTTGAGCATAAAGATTCCACTGACCTGTAAAAAGTGGACCTAATCCTTGAGGATGTGGTAATACACTTAAGAAATTATTCCATCGAACATATTCTCCTCTGGATCCTGGAATAGCAACATGAACTAAATGCCCTGCCCAAGCTAAGGAACTGACTCCAAATAGTCCTGACAAATGGTGATTGAGGCGGGATTCGGAATTTTTAAACCACGAAACGCTCGGTTTCCATTTCGGTTGTTGGTGTAACCAGCCCGCTAGTAAGGATATGACAGAAAGAAATAATAGAAAAAGAGCTCCAGTATAAAGATCTTCATTAGTACGTAAACCGATTGTATACCACCACTGATAATCACCGGAATAGGCAATATTCACTGGGCCAAGAGCACCCCCTCGAGTAAAAGCTTCTACAGCCGGTTGACCAAAATGGGGATCCCAAATTGCATGAGCAATAGGTCTTACATGTAAAGGATCTTGTACCCATGCCTCAAAATTTCCTTGCCAAGCTACATGAAAGAGATTCCCGGAAGTCCACAGAAAAATTATTGCTAATTGTCCGAAATGAGAAGCAAAAATATTCTGATAAAGACGTTCCTCAGTAATATCATCATGACTTTCGAAGTCATGTGCGGTAGCAATACCAAACCAAATACGACGAGTAGTGGGGTCCTGAGCTAAGCCTTGGCTAAACCTTGGAAATCTTAATGCCATAATGCTTTTCAAATCCTCCTAGCCATTATCCTACTGCAATAATTCTTGCTAAGAAGAATGCCCACGTTGTGGCAATTCCACCCAGAAGGTAATGGGTTACTCCTACAGCACGTCCCTGTACAATGCTCAAGGATCTAGGCTGAGTAGCAGGAGCAACTTTTAATTTATTATGAGCCCAAACGATGGATTCAATAAGTTCTTGCCAATAACCACGCCCGCTGAATAGAAACATTAAACTAATAGCCCATACAAAATGGGCACCTAAGAAAAAAAGACCATATGCAGATAATGAGGAACCATAAGACTGAATTACCTGGGATGCCTGCGCCCATAAGAAATCGCGGAGCCACCCATTAATGGTAATCGAACTCTGCGCAAAGTTTCCTCCTGTGATATGAGTTACTACTCCTTGATCATTTATACTACCCCAAACATCTGACTGCATTTTCCAACTGAAATGGAATATTACTACAGAAATTGAATTGTACATCCAAAATAATCCTAAGAAGACGTGATCCCAAGCGGATACTTGGCATGTCCCCCCTCTTCCAGGTCCATCACAAGGGAACCGAAAACCAAGATTTGCTTTATCCGGTATCAATCGTGAGCTACGAGCAAATAGAACTCCTTTTAGGAGTATCAATACCGTCACGTGAATTGTAAATGCATGAATATGATGTACTAAAAAATCTGCAGTTCCTAATGGAATAGGTAACAAAGCTACTTTGCCGCCCACTGCCACTAAATCACCACCGCCCCAAGTCAAACTGGTGCTTGCTGTTGCACCAGGGGCCGTTGTACCAGGTGCTAAAGCGTGGGTATTTTGTATCCATTGAGCAAAGACAGGTTGTAATTGCATAGCGGTATCAGAAAACATATCTTGAGGGCGCCCTAAAGCACTCATGGTATCATTATGAATATACAAACCAAAACTGTGAAAGCCTAAAAATATACACACCCAGTTGAGATGTGATATGATTGCATCGCGATGTCTAAGAATACGATCTAATAGATCGTTGTATCGAGTAGTTGGATCATAGTCTCTTACCATAAAAATGGCTGCATGTGCAGCAGCACCAACTATGAGAAATCCCCCAATCCACATGTGATGTGTGAACAATGACAGTTGTGTCCTATAGTCAGTAGCTAGGTATGGATAAGGAGGCATAGCATACATATGGTGAGCTACAATAATGGTCAAAGAGCCTAACATAGCTAGGTTAATAGATAATTGAGCATGCCATGACGTTGTTAGGATCTCATATAGACCTTTATGACCTTGGCCTGTAAATGGACCTTTATGGGCCTCTAAAATATCTTTTATACCATGACCAATACCCCAATTAGTTCTATACATATGACCGGCAATGAGAAAAAGAATTGCAATAGCTAAATGATGATGTGCAATATCGGTCAGCCATAGACCCCCAGTTAGTGGATCTAATCCTCCACGAAAAGTAAGAAAGTCCGCGTATTTTGACCAATTCAAGGTAAAAAATGGGGTTGCTCCTTCGGCAAAACTTGGATAAAGTTGAGCCAAAAGATCCCGATTCAAGATAAATTCATGAGGAAGTGGGATCTCTTTGGGATCTACTCCAGCATTTAGAAATTGGTTAATTGGTAAAGATACATGTACTTGATGCCCCGCCCAAGAAAGAGACCCAAGTCCTAGTAGCCCTGCCAAATGGTGATTCAACATGGATTCTACATCTTGGAACCAAGCCAATTTTGGAGCAGCTTTGTGATAATGAAACCAACCAGCAAAAAGCATTAAGGCTGCAAAGACCAATGCACCAATTGCAGTACAATAGAGTTGTAATTCATTAGTTATTCCAGATGCTCGCCAAATCTGAAAAAAACCAGAGGTTATTTGTATTCCGCGGAAACCTCCGCCTACATCACCATTCAATATTTCTTGGCCTACTATTGGCCAAACCACTTGGGCACTAGGTCGAATGTGAGTAGGATCATTTAGCCATGCTTCATAATTGGAAAAACGAGCACCATGGAAATACATGCCACTCAGCCAAAGAAAGATAATGGAGAGTTGGCCGAAATGAGCACTAAATACTTTTCGGGAAATCTCCTCTAAATCACTAGTATGGCTATCGAAATCATGAGCATCAGCATGTAGGTTCCAGATCCAAGTAGTAGTATCAGGTCCCTTAGCTATTGTTCTTGATAAATGACCAGGTTTTGCCCATTGCTCGAAAGAAGTTTTTATGGGATCCCTATCTACCAAAATTTTGACTTCTGGATCTACCAAAATTTTGACTTTTGGTTCCGGCGAACGAATAATCATTGAGTCCTCCTCTTTCCGGACAACACATACAAAGAGACCCGCCAACATAAAACATAATTAGTGAACTTATGAGAGATGTTTATATTGAATATCTTTCTCTTCTATCTCCCATCTATTTATTCTATATTTTCTTTAGTTATTCACTAGAACAATTATGATCCGGAAGTTAATCCGGGGCAAGTGTTCGGATCTATTATGACATAGTAGTGAGGCGCTCAACGGACCCTTTTTTTTTTTTTAATTCTAAAACCTTTTCTGAACTTTGAATTTAATGAAGTTAAAGAATTTTTTGTGCAACCTAGTCTATTCAGATTTCACTTAGAGATTCCTAGATGGAACAAATGAAACTTTTTGTCTTTCTTGCATATCTTACAGAGAAGATATTCTTAGGTACTTTATTTCAAATCACGTGAGCAGTTATTAGCATTACTAAGGAACATAACGAAATATCAGATGAAATAGAACGATTTTAGAAGGGATATAAGAAAATCTTTTGATTGTTTGTTGCTTTATATTTAGAAATGATCCGTTTTATTTTACTGATGAGGACAACAAACAATAAACTATAACAAATTCAAGATTCTCTTTATATTCTATTCTCTATAGAGAATAGAATATAAAGAGAATTATAGAAAATATAGAATCAATAGAATATTAGAATAAAAAAAAGAAAATAATAAACAGAGTGTTCTTATTCAAAACGCCCTGTGATCTTCAACCAATTCTGTGCTTCAATATAATTCCCAGGGGTAAGGGCTATAGCTTGTTTCCAATATTCAGCGGCTTGATCAAACCAAGATTCCGCAATTTCAGAATCTCCCTGTCGAATGGCCTGTTCTCCGCGGTCGGAATAGGTGAGTAAATTCCTTCCCTTAGAACCGTACTTGAGAGTTTCCTGACTCATACGGCTCAACAGTCAATTCTTTTTATCTTCCATTTTTTTCTGGAGTTAAGAACAAGAAAAGAGGTTAATTACATGAGTTTCAAACTTGAATTTGGATTACGAATTGAATCCTTTGTTTTTAGTTTTATCTTTTTTCCTACCTTCCGAAGAATAAAGCATCGACATTAACACTAATGCTCGTTCTTATTGAAATTTTCTGAAAGGTAACTATCTCGATTTCATATATCATATACTTTCATATATGATATATCAATTTCTATAGAATCTTTGAGAAAGACTTTTCTTCATAAGAAAAGACTTACTATCTTTGGGATCTGATACTACACCGCTGCTCACAACCTTAGGGGATCCACTTTATTACATAAGTAGATTCCTAATCTATCATCATATAAGTAAGCAGTTCTTGTTGTATCGGCCAAAAACCTTGTGAATTGATCTTTACGGTGCTTCCTCTATCAATTAGATCTTTTATCCATAGAAAAAAAGTATCTAGGCATATATATTCTATTTCTTCATATTTTGACTTCTATGAAGTTTCTTTCTTTGCTACAGCTCATAAAAATCGTTGTTTCGAACGATATATATATGTAGAAAGCCTATTTTTTTGTCTAGTATTTATTTTTTTATTAGTATTAGTGGAGTTGTTCGTTCTTTTCTTTTTTTTCTGTAGTGGAGATAGTCGCACGTAATGACAGATCACGGCCATATTGTTAAAAGCTTGAGGTAAGAAGGGGTTTCGTTCGAGTGCCCTAAAATAGTATTCCAAAGCTTTTGTATGTTCTCCGTTACTTGTGTGTATAAGGCCTATGTTATAAAGTATATAACTTCGATCATAGGGATCAATTTCCAGTCGCATAGCCTCATAATAATTCTGTAAAGCTTCCGCATAATTTCCTTCAGATTGAGCCGACATCCGTTACGGTCGTCATTCGGTTCAAAGAATCTCCGTTCCAGAACCGTACGTGAGATTTTCATCTCATACGGCTCCTCCTTTATGTGTATAATGATAAACATCCATGGAATCAAATCCAAAAAGATTGCAATATTCTCATTATCAACGTAGCGGGACTAGTATTTTTACACGAAATCTCTAGCCAACCTTCCTGTCAAGGATCTTTTATTAACATCAAGTATGTTATTACTGGATAAATGGATAAATAGTCACTTCAACAATTTCTTTGTCCTCAACGCTGCTAAATTTCCCGGAATTAGTCACTTCAACAATCTTCGATGGTTATATGGGTATCCAAAATAAGAACGAGATGGATGTTTATTGTCCCAACCATTCTAGTTAGTCCCGATCCCGATAAGAAAGGAAGGATTTATTTTTTTTTACAAAGTTTTCTAGTGTTGTTGATTCCTAAGCGTAGTGCTTCTTCCCCCATGCCGCCTATTGGTACTAGTGGAGTAGGATTAACCTAACCCCATAGGTATAGGTATAACCTTTCGCTTAATACTATAAACCTAAAATTGAAGCATATGAGGCTGCATTAATCGGAAATACACGACAGAAGGGATTAATTGTTTTATTTCCAAACTTCACCTTCAGCAAGCGTAGGTTTTTTTTTTTTCAAAAATTTTTTCTTTCTCTAGACTGAGATAGGTAAAAAAAAAAATAATCAAATCGCACCATCTCTGTAATAAGTGAATGCCTCTTTTTCTCCAGAAGTTGTCGGAATTATTCGTAATAAGATATTGGCTACAATGGTAAAGGTCTTATCAATAAAATTTCCATTTATCCGAGATCTAGTCATAGGTAGCAATCCATTCTAAAATTTCATTGTTTATCGCGTGATAAAATAATCCCCCAAACAAAGGAATTGTACAATACAGTACGAAATAACGTAAAAATGGACTTATTAATCAAATTAATCAAATAATTTTATCCTACGGCAGGCCTCGAAGTAAGTTTTTTTTGCTCGTTTCAATTGATTATGTGCGCCTACGCAAATGGAATATGTATGCCTCACTATTCACTCGAGGGGCATAATCATTATGTAGGAGAGATGGCCGAGTGGTTGAAGGCGTAGCACTGGAACTGCTATGTAGGCTTTTTGTTTACCGAGGGTTCGAATCCCTCTCTTTCCGCACCCTTATCAAGTTCATCAATGTTACTGATCTCAATGTTTGCAAATAGATATCATTATTCCAACTTTGATGTGGATTCTCTATTCCTAATTTCTTTCTGTAATAAACAAAATAGTGGAATAAAGTGGGCAAGGAATAACAATTTTCCTATACCCACGTCTATACATGAATGGGGGAAAATCCTCGGATCAAAATTATTCTTAATTTAATATTTTAATTAGGTTTAAGTCTGACGAGAATAATATTCTACAACCAGCAATTCATTAATTTTCAAACCAACCCATTTACTATCTATTATTTGATTGACTAATCCTTTATATTGGAATGGATCAAGAGTCAAATGGATTGGCAATTCTTCGCGGGGGGCTGATTCAAGAGAATTTTGAATCAGAGTTCTAGATTTTTGTTCACCCTTCGCTGTAATAATATCTTGAGGTTTGCAACGATAACTTGGTATATCTACTATACGACCATTAACTAAAACATGTCTGTGGTTAACTAATTGACGGGCTTGAGGAATAGTCGAAGCCATACCCAATCGAAAAAGTATGTTATCCAAACGCATTTCAAGTAATTGTAGTAAAACTTGACCGGTTGAACCTTTCGCTTTTCCAGCGATACGAACGTATTTAAGCAATTGTCGTTCTGTAAGACCATAATGAAAACGCAATTTTTGTTTTTCTTCTAAACGAATACGATATTGAGATTTTTTACTCGAGCGCGATTGGTTTCTAAGTTCGCTTCCAACTGTAGGCCGTTTACTAGTTAGTCCTGGTAAAGCCCCCAGACGACGTATTTTTTTGAAACGAGGCCCTCTGTAACGTGACATAAACACTCCTTTTTAATTTAAAATGGAAAATCTCATAAAGCTAAATTAAAACTAAACTAAATAACAAATATGATAAATCAAACGAAATCTACTTAAAGTATTTTACTATAAATATTATACTACAAAAAAGAACTGGAAAGATTCGATCAGTATCCGAATTTTATTCTATTGTATATCTATCTAAATAAATAAATAGAAAATAAAAAAAGAAGGTTATTTTCTTGATTTGTTCTAGAGAAATGGAACTCCAATTTTTTTTCCTAAAATAAAAAGAGATTATCCCTTATGTCAAAAATGAAAACAAATAGAGAAAAAAAAGCCGGCTATCGGAATCGAACCGATGACCATCGCATTACAAATGCGATGCTCTAACCTCTGAGCTAAGCGGGCTCTCATAACACAAATTGTGGATTTATCGGAATTATTTCCTAAACTACTGGGATCTTAGTTATTAATTGTTTTATATTAGCTCTTCATAACCAAATTACTATATCATAATCATAATCATAATCAAATAAATACAAACATAGAAAAAATATAAACTATCCAATAGTTATTATTTATTTGATATTTTAGTATATATCCTAAAAATCAGAATAATTTTAAGATAAGAATTTTAATTAATAGTTAAATAGAATACTATATTAATAGTTAAATAGAATACTATTTTGATCGATTTATCAAATAATTTTGATCAATAAAACAATATCGTCATTTTAATTCGTATAGTCAAATTCTCTTTTTTGTTTTGAATTCCATTTTATTCATTTTTTGAATATTTTTGCTTCTTTATTTCGATTATTTTAATATTTCAAGAATAATATAGAATAGAATTCATATTTTCATCGAATCTATATGAATATCTAAATATAGATATGTATTTATCCCGATATCCTGATTATTAGATAGGAAGATTATTTGTTTCTATATATATATTCTTTATATATTCTTTAATATTATATATTCTTTAATATTCTAGAATTAGAATACCTTAAAATAAAATTAATATTATATATTCTTTAATATTCTAGAATTAGAATACCTTAAAATAAAATTCTATATAAAAACTCTATATAAATAGATATAGAAATAAATAGATATAGAAAATAGTAAAGAGTATATGGAATACTATCTTAAAATTAAAATTTCTATTTTAAATAGTCTCATTTTTTAGAATTTTAAATAATGACTAATTAGATTACAGTAAACAGTAATTTCTATTACAAAATTCGTATGCATTAAGATGAACTATGTATAATGTATATAAAAAAGAATGTATCGATAGAAATTTGATATTTCTATTGAATTTCTAAATGAATGTCAAATTTGAAATTAATAAATAGATTTTTGATTTTCGTTTTGTTATTATAAGGTCTGTATCTGTCTGCTCTAAGGAAAAAAAGAATCGAACGTTAGAGTATCCTAAATACTCTCAAAAAATCAAAGAAGGAGGGACATATAAAATAGAGATAAATGTAGTATATATCTCTGTATATTGAATTGCGAATACACAGATAATAGAATCATTTCTGATTCGACTAAATATGGCTATCTGATATAGATGAAAGAAAATCAATCAAACAAATAGAAGGAAATTTTTCCAAAAATGGGAGTAGGTTTCTAATAAATTCAACAGTTCCATCATATAATTCTCATAATACAAATGAAAAAACATCATAATGAGATATGATATCAATCTCAAAGAAAAAAACGGGGGATATGGCGAAATTGGTAGACGCTACGGACTTAATTGGATTGAGCCTTGGTATGGAAACTTACCAAGTGAAAACTTTCAAATTCAGAGAAACCCTGGAATTAAAAATGGGCAATCCTGAGCCAAATCCTTCTTTCCGAAAACAAATAAATAAAAGTTCAGAAAGTTAAAATCAAAAAAGGATAGGTGCAGAGACTCAATGGAAGCTGTTCTAACAAATGGAGTTGACAACATTTACTCTTTCAATAGAATAATATTGATTGATCAAATCAGTCACTCCACCATAGTCTGATGGATCTTTTGAATAACGGATTAATCAGACGAGAATAAAGATAGAGTCCCATTCTACATGTCAATACCGACATCAATGAAATTTTTAGTAAGAGGAAAATCCGTCGACTTTAGAAATCGTGAGGGTTCAAGTCCCTCTATCCCCAAAAGCCCATTTAATCCGCTAATTTTTTATCCTATATCCCTTTTTTTAATTAAAATTCAAAACAAAAAGTATTATTTTTTTTTTATTTAGTTGACATAGACTCAAGTAATTTCCTAAAATTAGGGTGGTGTGTCAAGAATGGTCGGGATAGCTCAGCCGGTAGAGCAGAGGACTGAAAATCCTCGTGTCACCAGTTCAAATCTGGTTCCCGGCGATTCATTTCTATGAGTATCTATTCCCAAATTTCTTAAAATTTGGGAATAGATACATATTTTTTAGTGGTCTTGATCATCATACATAATTTATCTAGGCGTACGGAGATATACTCTTTCTAGCTAAAGAATGAATAGATGTATATTCTAGGTATAGAAAGTTAGTCTGAAAATGAATGATTCCATTTTGTTTCGATTTTTTCTGCGCTCCAAAAAGAATGTTACTATTTTAACAACATTCAAATCGTAAAATTACTTGGTTGAAAGGCCAAAAAGTTTAATCTAGGGAAGTTCAGAGGTGAGAATAGTCAAAATTTATCTGAGATACATTATAAAAAAATTCGGTCCATTTCTTTTAATTTTATTTGATCCTACTTTTTCTTTTTCGTAGCCGGATATCTAATTGATGTTACCGTACATCTTAAATAGTTAATGATACAGAACTTTTTCAGTTCATCCTATTGGCTCACCCTAAATTAAGTATCGTTCCATCCAATTTTAGAATCTCAATGAATCCCTATATTATTGTCTTTTTTATTTATCCATTTTGTTATTTATCCCATCCATAATTAAGATATGAATGAAACCTCTATTATTCTGTCGAATCTATAACAAAAAGAAAATGTACATACAGATATTTCTTGACTATCTGGGGTTGTCGAAGTGCGGATTACTTTCTTATTTTTATCATTTAGTGAGCATCCTGTATTTCATAAAAATTGGGGGCGATATAATCTTTACGCAAAGGCCATCCTATCCAACTTTCGGGCATTAAAATACGTTTCAGACGCGGATGATTATCATAAGAGATTCCTAACATATCATAAGATTCCCTTTCTTGAAAATCAGCACTTTTCCAAACCCAGAAAATAGAAGGAATTCTCGGATTTTGCCTTGGGGCAAATACTTTTATGCATACCTCTTCGGGTTGATCTAAACTATACTCTATTCTCGTAAGATGATAGACACTAGCTAATAGTCCTCCTGGTGCTACATCATAGGCACATTGGGAACGTAGATAATTGTAACCATATACATATAAAATAACAGCAATCGAATGCCAATCCTCGGGCTTTATTTGTAAAGTCTCTATTCCTTGGTAATCAAAACCCAAAGATCTATGAACTATTCCGTGTTTGACTAGCCAAGCAGACAAATGACCCTGCATTTTTTTTTACTTCTCCTGCTTTTTTTTATATAAGTTTGGTATTAGAATGAAATTTTTGAAGATTGACTTGTTTGCTATTTCTTATTGTATTTTGTACAAAAGGATCCTGTTTAATTCACTTTTTCGTTTGTCGGAGGATAGTTAACTTTTTTATATTTGAAAAATGTGTCAGAGGTTATCTCTGAAATAGATGATGGTTGATAAAATAATCCTTGATTATAATTGCCGGTATGAGTACTGCGTCCAAGATGAAATTTGTGGTTCGTAGTAAAACACCTATTCTCTCGTTGATAACAAATTTGATCTTCATAGATTTCTCGAGATATTTTCTTACGAAGTTTTGTTATAGCATCTATAACGGCTTCCGGTTTAGGTGGACAGCCTGGCAAATAGACATCCACAGGAATTAGCTTATCCACGCCCCGAACAGTACTATAAGAATCGGTACTGAACATCCCTCCTGTAATTGTACAGGCTCCCATAGCAATAACATATTTTGGTTCGGGCATTTGCTCATATAATCGAACTAAAGAAGGAGCCATTTTCATAGTTACGGTGCCCGCTGTTAAAATAAGGTCTGCCTGCCTAGGACTCGACCGTGGTACCAGTCCATAACGATCAAAGTCAAATCGTGATCCTATTAATGAAGCAAATTCAATGAAGCAACAACTAGTACCATAGAGAAGTGGCCATAAACTGGATAGTCTTGACCAATTTGAAAGATCATTTAATGTAGTAGAAATAACTGAATTTTTGGTTTTTTGATCAAGTAAGGGAAACTCAATGGAATTCATAACTGTCTCAATGTTTTGTTTAATTGTCTAAATATTCAAGAATTAAGACCATTCTAATGCTCCCTTCCGCCATGCATAAACTAAACCAACAATTAGGATAAGGACGAAGATGAAAGCTTCTATAAATACGGATACCCCCAATACATCAAAACTCATTGCCCATGGGTAAAGAAAGACTGTTTCAACATCAAAAACAACAAAAACTAGAGCAAACATATAATAACGGATTTGAAATTGTAACCAAGCATCGCCCATCGGTTCTATCCCAGATTCATAACTAGAAAGTTTTTCTGGCCCTTTTCTAATTGGAGCTAAAATTCCAGAAATCAGAAATGCCAAAATAGGAATAAAGATCGATATTATTAGAAATGTCCAAAAAATATCATATTCATAAAGCAAAAACATAAATGTACTCCTATGAATGTGAAAAATATACCGGATTCTTATTAATTCTTAGTCGATTTGAATTGCAATTTTCAAATTATTAGATTAATGAAAATTAATCTAATCTAAATACTAAATAGAAATGCTTTTTATTTTATTAAATTTACATTATTTCGGATCAAATTCATACTAGTATCTGAGTATTCAAATTCATACTAGTATCTGAGTATACTAATCTAATAGAAATATTATTCTATCCAATATTAATCTATTCAAATAGAAATTGATTCATTTTTAATAATACTAATTAACTAAAAATATAGTATATTTAAACCAGTAATATTACAAGTATGGAGTATTTAGTATTCCATATACTATGGAATATAATTAATATAATATAGTACTAAATACTATATAGTACTATATCAAATATATCTACTATTATAGATAGTGGATCTATACTATCTATAAATCTGAGTAGTATAGGTAGCAATATTAGGGCTATACGGACTCGAACCGTAGACCTTCTCGGTAAAACAGATCAAACTATTATTATCAAAATGATTTGAATTGTTTTAAAAACCCAACGTGCATTTTTTTTTGCATTGGGCTTTTTCATTAACTGATAGAAATATCAATTAGTCTACCATCTTTTTTCTTTACACAAAGAAAAAGGAAATGACTCCCTGTGCTCTGATTTATTTTTTTTAGATTTTAATCTAAGAGCACTACCAAAGTTTTTCAAAGAAGAAGGTTATCCTGACGTAGGTCTGCTTTTGGCCTGGATCAACTAAAGTTAAATGGACTCTCTATCAACCTACTTAAATAAAAATATCAAATAGGAAATGAAACTTCATACACCTTAAAGTTCCTAAGATAGGAAGAAAAGAGAATTTTTTTGAGGTCCCTAGACTCATTTGCCTAGCATTGAATATATTAAGTATTCACCTTATCAATATCTCAAATCCATTATGGATTTTATTTGACGTCTAAATCCTTTGTCAGGCTATTGTTCTCTTATTTTATTCCTGGAGTAAGACATGGATTTCTCAATAAGATCAACTCTTTTAATTACATGATGGACTCCTATGAAAAAAAAACATTGGCGCGTGTGTAAACGAGGTGCTCTACCAACTGAGCTATAGCCCTTGTGCTTTTGATACATATTTTATTTTATTCGATAAATAAATTCTTGTCAAGATTAATATTACATGATCGAATCTCTTTGATTGATAGTGCGTTGGTATTGTTTCTAAGTAATATAACATTTATAATCCATTGATCTGATAGATGGGTACTTTTTTTATTTAGGATGATAAATGACCTACTTAACTCAGTGGTTAGAGTATTGCTTTCATACGGCAGGAGTCATTGGTTCAAATCCAATAGTAGGTAAGGTATAGATAGAACTTATTAGATACCATTGATTCCGGTATCTAATAAGTTTTTCTACTCACCCTTTCTTTTTTTATTCTAATTTTCTATCTTTTTCTATTCTATCTATTTTTTTCAATTTTGAATTATTTTGCTGGACCAACTTGTTACTAGAACCTATTGATAGCCTCAAGGATAGTCTCTACTCGTGTCCTAGCTCGTCGGAGAGCTAGATTTGCCTCAATTGTTTGTCTTTTCCCTTCAGCCTTATTCAAGTTAGCTTCTGCTATTTTTAGAGTTTGTTGTGCTTCTTGTGGATCAATGTCAATGCTCTTTTCCGCATCATTTACTAAAATAGTGATCTCATTATTGCCTATTCTAGCAAAACCGCCCATCAGAGCCATCGTTACCCATTGTTGGTTGGTAAGGCGTATTTTCAAAATACCTATATCTAAAGCTGTGGCAATAGGCGCATGATTTTTTAATACCCCAATTTGTCCACTATTAGTAGATAAAATAATTTCCTTCACTTCTGAATACCAAACAGTTCGATTGGGGGTCAGTACACAAAGATTTAAAGTCATTTCTTGAATTTGTTCTCCATTTACAAGTTCGCAGCCTTCGCAGTAGCTTCATCGATATTACCCACCAAATAAAAGGCTTGTTCAGGAAGACTATCTAATTCTCCAGAAAGAATCAATTTAAACCCTCTAATTGTTTCTGCTAGACCAACATATTTCCCTGGGGAACCTGTAAATACTTCTGCTACGAAAAAAGGTTGGGATAAGAAACGTTCAATTTTTCGTGCTCTTGCTACGGTTAAACGATCCTCTTCGGATAATTCGTCCAACCCAAGAATAGCTATAATGTCCTGAAGTTCTTTGTAACGTTGTAACGTTTGTTTAACCCTTTGCGCAGTTTCATAATGTTCTTCACCAATGATCCGAGGTTGGAGCATGGTTGACGTTGAATCTAAAGGATCGACTGCTGGATAGATACCTTTGGAAGCTAATCCTCTTGATAGTACAGTAGTAGCATCCAAATGTGCAAATGTCGTGGCAGGAGCAGGATCGGTCAAATCGTCTGCAGGTACATAAACTGCTTGAATAGAAGTTATAGACCCTTCTTTGGTAGAAGTAATTCGTTCTTGTAAAGTACCCATTTCAGTACCCAGGGTTGGTTGATAACCCACAGCGGAAGGCATTCGGCCCAATAGGGCAGATACTTCGGATCCGGCTTGGACAAAACGGAAGATATTGTCGATAAATAGAAGGACGTCCTGTTCATTGACATCTCGGAAATATTCTGCCATAGTTAGGGCAGTTAAACCAACTCTCATACGAGCTCCGGGCGGTTCATTCATTTGCCCGTAGCTAGAGCTACTTTTGATTCCGCAATATTTTTTTCATTAATGACTCCGGATTCTTTCATTTCCATATAAAGATCATTTCCCTCACGAGTACGCTCACCTACTCCGCCAAATACGGATACACCTCCATGAGCTTTGGCAATGTTATTGATCAATTCCATAATCAGTACTGTTTTACCTACCCCAGCTCCACCGAAAAGTCCTATTTTTCCGCCACGGCGATAAGGAGCTAAAAGATATACTACTTTAATTCCTGTTTCAAAAATGGATAATTTTGTATCTAACTGTATAAAGGCAGGCGCGGATCTATGAATAGGAGATGTTGTGCCAGTATCTACAGGACCTAAATTATCAATAGGCTCTCCAAGCACGTTGAAAATTCGACCTAGGGTTGCTCTGCCGACTGGAACACTTAGGGGAGCTCCCGTGTCAATCACATCCATTCCTCTCTTTAGACCATCTGTAGCACTCATAGCTACAGCTCTAACTCTATTATTTCCTAATAATTGATGTACTTCACAAGTTACGTTAATTTCTTGTCCAACAGTATCTCGACCTTGAACTATCAGAGCGTTGTAAATATTAGGCATCTTCCCCGGTGAAAAAACTACATCGAGTACCGGACCAATTATTTGCGTGATACGTCCTAGATTTTTTTTTCAAGTCCAGAAACCTCAGTATCCGAAGTGGTAGGAGTTAGTCTCATATTAAAATATATCCGTTTTTTTTTTTTTGAAAAAAAAAATTGAAATCAAGAAAAAAATGTTTGATAACAAAGCAAGTTGATCAGTTAATTTAATTAATATTTAATATTAAGTAATATTTAATAAGAAATGTAAGTTAATAATCGATTTTCTTGGTACCACCCAACCAATTCAATTTCAATGAATGCATTTTCAAAGTCAACCCAGTCATTATGAAAATTTGAATTGGATGAAATCTTTTGAAAGTCTTTCATTTGTTTATCATTATAGATTATAGACAATACTATCTATATTATCTATGGAATTCGAACCTAAACTTTGTTTACGATTCAGTTTTTCTATCTCATTTTTTATTTCCTCAGCATACATAGGATTTATACTTAGCCAATTTTTTTACCTATTTTTCTTTTCGTGGGCGAATTCTGCCCATTTTTTCATCTAGGATTTACATATACAACATATATCACTGTCAAGGTCAAGAGTAAATTTTATATTATTGAGAATAAAAAAATCAAAAATTAAAAAAATAAGAGGCTCGAAATTTGAAAAAAAAAAGGATTGGGTTGCGCCATACATATGAAAGAGTATAGAATAATGATGTATTTGCCAAATCAAATATCATGGTTAAATTAAATAATGAACCATTCGGATTAATTGATAATATTAGTTGATCGATCATTTGTGAAAGGTTTTATTAACTCCTAAGTTATGTCGAGTAGACCTTGTTGTTGCTAGAATTCTTAATTCATGAGTTGTAAGGGGGATTTATGTCACCACAAACAGAAACTAAAGCAACGGTTGGTTTCAAAGCTGGTGTTAAAGATTATAGATTGACTTATTATACTCCTGAGTATGAAACCAAAGATACTGATATCTTGGCAGCATTCCGAGTAAGTCCGCAACCTGGAGTTCCGGCTGAAGAAGCAGGTGCAGCGGTAGCTGCCGAATCTTCCACTGGGACATGGACAACTGTGTGGACCGATGGACTTACCAGTCTTGATCGTTATAAAGGACGCTGCTACCACATCGAACCTGTTGCTGGAGAAGAGACTCAATTTATTGCTTATGTAGCTTATCCCTTAGACCTTTTTGAAGAAGGTTCTGTTACTAACATGTTTACCTCCATTGTAGGTAATGTATTTGGGTTCAAGGCCTTGCGTGCTCTACGTCTGGAAGATTTGCGAATCCCCGTTGCTTATGTTAAAACTTTCCAAGGTCCTCCTCACGGAATCCAAGTTGAGAGAGATAAATTGAACAAATATGGACGTCCCCTATTGGGATGTACTATTAAACCTAAATTGGGTTTATCCGCTAAAAATTACGGTAGAGCAGTTTATGAATGTCTACGCGGTGGACTTGATTTTACCAAAGATGATGAAAATGTGAACTCCCAACCATTTATGCGTTGGAGAGACCGTTTCTTATTTTGTGCCGAAGCTATTTATAAAGCACAGGCCGAAACTGGTGAAATCAAAGGACATTATTTGAATGCTACTGCGGGCACAGTTGACGATATGATGAAAAGAGCTGTATTTGCTAGAGAATTGGGCGTGCCTATCGTAATGCATGACTACTTAACCGGTGGATTCACTGCAAATACTACCTTGGCTCACTATTGCCGCGATAATGGTCTACTTCTTCATATCCACCGTGCAATGCATGCAGTTATTGATAGACAGAAAAATCATGGTATGCACTTTCGTGTATTAGCTAAAGCGTTACGTATGTCAGGTGGAGATCATATTCACGCTGGTACTGTAGTAGGTAAACTGGAAGGAGAAAGGGATATTACTTTAGGTTTTGTTGATTTACTACGTGATGATTTTATTGAAAAAGATAGAAGTCGCGGTATTTTTTTCACTCAGGATTGGGTTTCTTTACCTGGTGTTCTGCCTGTTGCTTCGGGTGGTATTCATGTTTGGCATATGCCTGCTCTGACCGAGATATTTGGAGATGATTCTGTACTTCAATTCGGTGGAGGAACTTTAGGACACCCTTGGGGAAATGCACCTGGTGCCGTAGCGAATCGAGTAGCTCTGGAAGCATGTGTACAAGCTCGTAATGAGGGACGTGATCTTGCTCGTGAGGGTAATGAAATTATCCGTGAAGCTACCAAATGGAGTCCTGAATTAGCTGCTGCTTGTGAAGTCTGGAAGGAGATCAAATTTGAATTCCCAGCAATGGATACTATTTGATTTGAATTCCCAGCAATGGATACTTTGTAATCCAGTAATTATCATTCGTTCTATTAATTTCAATTAAACTCGGCCCAATCTTTTACTAAAAGGATTGAGCCGAATAAAATACACAATACAAAAATACTTCTTGTATCTATAATGAATCCTATGGATCTTTCCGATTGGTATATTTTTTCTATTTAATTTCTATTTTTTGATTTGGAATAGATATAGTCTAATTAATAATTATAGCATTCTAATTGAATATCATAATATAATAGAATGAATTAAATAGAAATAATTTATATTTTAAAATAAAAAATTAGAATATAAATATTTTTCTATTTGTTTTCTCGATTGTATTTTTTTTCAACATTGACAACAGTGTATCAAACAAATATAATACGATCGTGAATAAAAGGATGGATTGACTCATGTTACATAGATTTATTTTTACTTCGTCAAATAATGGATTCGTTGTATTTAGTTTGTATCAAACAAGAAGTTTTTTCATTGTAATTTAATGTAATATGCAACATTTTTTTAATATTAAAGACTTATATCTTTTTTTTATTGCGATTGGATATACACATCCTTCTATTTTTTTTTATTAGGGTTGCTAACTCAATGGTAGAGTACTCGGCTTTTAAGTGCGACTCCATTTTTTACACATTTCTATGAACTAATTGGTTCATCCATACCATCGGTAGGGTTTGTAAGACCACGACTGATCCAGAAAGAAATGAATGGAAAAAGCAGCATGTCGTATCAATGGTGAATTCTAAAAATTTTTATTGGACCTGGCCCAAATTTTCGTTTGAATTGTTGGCTCGGAACAAATGAATTCAGTTGGGTTTAATTAATAAAAGGATAGAGCTTAGATGCTCCAATTATAGGGAAACAAAAAGCAACGAGCTTTCATTTTTTATTTGAATGATTACCACATCTAATTATACGTTAAAAAAGGATTAGTGCTTGCTGTGGAAAAAGTTTTTCCAACGAATGGATTAAGGATTTTTGTTATGAGTCCTAATTATTAGCTATTCTCCATTATGTTATGGGGTAGCCATAAATGTGTAGAAGAAAGAGTATATTGATAAAGATATTTTTTTCCAAAATCAAAAGAGCGATTGGTCCAAAAAATAAAGGATTTCTAACTAGCTTGTTGTCCTAGAACAATTAGATGGAACAAGCGAGCGGAGATAGTCCATTAATGGGTTTTAACTTGTTTTCTAGGTATCTATTCATATTTGTTTTTTTTAATTCTAATCTATATATATATATAGAATAGAATACCTTGTTTTGACTGTATCGCACTATGTATCATTTGATAATCCAATGAATCTCTGATCCGTTGACCAAATAGAATTTCTAAAATGAAGGAATATCAAGTATATTTAGAACGAGCTAGATCTCGCCAACAGGACTTCCTATACCCACTTATTTTTCGGGAGTATATTTATGGACTTGCTTATAGTCATAATTTTAATAGATCCATTTTTGTGGAAAATGTAGGTTCTGACAGTAAATATAGTTTACTAATTGTAAAACGTTTAATTACTCGAATGTATGTTTACGTTGGATTTTCGTAAACAACCGCTGGTTTACAAATGGTAACTTGCAAGATCAACCAGTAAATCTTAGGACATATTGTGTTTGTTCTTGCTGTTAGAAATTCTGTGTCTCTGGTGTCGAAAATATAAGAAATATGATAAAAACAATCGAATTCAATCCACTTGAACTCAATCGAACTTAATAAAGTAAAGTGCAAGAACACTTAAAAAAAAAAGGGTAAATTGTATTGATTAAACAAAAGTTGGTACACAGATTCATACATTGCAACTTGTGACTCGTTTCTCGCTTCCATACGGATACTTTGAGTGTAAGTTTGTATGATGGAATTGTGACCCGTTTTTCCTATGAAAAACTACTATTTATACTAAGTCTAGAAATAACTACACTTCTTTGAAATTCAAACTACAACTGCCACAAGTCGACAGTTTTGCTTATTTGAAAACAAACTTAAAATACAAACTGACTTAAAGAATAACTGTTGATAACCACCTTCGAAAACTGCTCTGTCGAAGTCTTCTACCATCTTCGAACCTAAATTTGCTTTCAATACAACACTCTGTTCGAATCTTCTTTAAATCTAGGTCAACTATACTTTGACCACATTTATTACAGCTAGTAAAATATATTGGCTAACAAATTGCCCCCCAGAAACGCCATTTTCGATTTCACCGAAGAAGAAAAAGACGTTTTTGAAAAAAAATAACTAACATTCTCCATCGAAATGAATGATGTCAGTATTTAATTCAAAACTAATTCAAATTTCCTTTAAATACTGACCCCACAATTTTAGTTAGTGGGCCACGTTCTCTAATATTGGAAAAGACGCCATTTTTAATGGTAAAACTGTCAAAATAAGATCTTGACATGTGTCATGATCAAAGGTCCATATAGAAACAAACTCACCTTTACTCTTCTCACTTTTCACCATTTCATTTTCACTTTCACTGTTCCTCTTCTCCGCCAAAATTCTCTCAAAGAAAAAGCTTCGAATTTTCTGCAACTCCTATCTTTAAACACGAAATCTTCACTATTCATCAACTTCTCACAAAAACATTGAAACAATGACAAACGCAGCAGGAACTTCTCATGTGAATCGCGAAGAACCCATTGATTTCACTGAAGAAATAGCCAATGCTGCTCCTGCTTTTGTGAACAAACCAGAGATCAATGAAGCTGAAAAAGCTATCTGGAAAACCCAGGTAATCATCCCTTGTACTGATACTCCACATGCATTCTTAGGCCCCATTTCTCTAGAACCTGAAACTCCAGAAATTAACTCTCTTTTTCCATGTATTGAAACTCAACCTCCTTTAATTTTCACAAAAGGTCCTTTTGACCTAAGTTTTGTAAAATCCAAAATTAGGACTGAACCAAAACCTTCTCCAGAATACATTGCTTGGTTAGACAAAGTTCAAAAACAAAAGGGACAATTCTGGAAGGAGAAAGGGATTTTTGATCTCATCCAAATATCTCGATATGGTCCAAAATACCATAATGAATTGATATTTGCTGCTTTACATTTTTGGAACCCATCGAACAACAGCCTTCACTTGAAATGTGGAATGCTCACTCCTACCCTTTTAGATGTGGCCGGCCTTACTAGCTTAAAACCAACTGGATACACCTTTAATCCAGATGTTACCACCTCTCAATACTCAGTAAATTTCGATAGCCCTGGCTATGGTTTGTTTATAGCTAACAACCATGATACCAAATGTGCTGAAGTATCTGCAGATGAACATGTAGCTTTCTTGACCTACTGGTTATCTATGCATGTTTTTTGCTCAAGGTCAGTACAAGTCCCTAAGAAATTCATGTGTCTAGCTAATCAGTTACATGAAGGAACATATATCTGTTTAAGCAAACTGATTCTAGGTTCTTTGTATGAAACCCTTAACCATACAACTAATAATCTTAGAGATTATCCCCGAACTGGTGGGAATTTAGTTGTATCAGGACCCATATGGTTGTTCCAACTATGGCTTTTAGCCATTTTTGGATCAAAACTTGCTTCGATCCTACCTTCCTCTTACACATCAGCATGCTCAGAAAGGACCACTGAAGGTATAGGCTTAGCTATGTTTCACCCTGATGGGAACAAATCTTCGCAACAACTTTTTGAGAATGCTTACAAAACCTTGCTTGATTGTCCCATTTTCACCCCTATAATGGCACCATTTACCACTAGGAAATATGGACCTAACTGGTTCAAAGAGGATTTTCCCACTACTTCGAAAACAGCCAACAAAACAGAAATCAATGCTATATGGGAAGCTTATTTGACCCCTACCTATCTATCTAGCAGACTTACACCTGGTAGCCCTTATGGAGTATATGGTTACCAACCTAACCATGTAGCTAGACAGTTTGGTATGGTTCAATCGAAACCTAGCTCTTTGTTCAAAAGTATAAGTGAATGGAAAATTCCTCTGATCGAACCTGTGTGGAAATCCATAATTCAAGCCAAGAGAACAACTGTGTTCGAGCCTACATATTTCTCAACATCATTTGCATGCTCTGAAACATTCTTTCGATGGTGGCGAAATTATTACATACGCCAATCCAATCGAGGGAATCCTGATGAATTGCTGCCTCAACTGACCAGTACTTTTCACACTTTGCAGAACAAAGACAAGAAGACTAGAGGTACGCACATTAAAGAAATTCAGCAATTTCAAAGATATTATCAAACAGCATATAACCCTTTACATCCAAGGAGGACAGTATATTATGCTGCTCAGACCTTGAGAGACAAAATTCGAGAAAAAATTCCAGAAACAATTTTTCCCCCTGGAACACCCAATAAATATCTTTATGTTTTAGAAAAGAAAATGAGACTAGCAAAATTTCCATCTTGTAATCTTGCTTTGGCCTTTAGGCCACCATACCCAAAATGGTTACTTTATAATTTCAAAATCCCACAGAATAATTTAGTAACCTATGCTAAATGCAATTTATATCAATATAGTGGTGAACTTGGCTATGAATTATCCCAAGTTCGAATCGAAACTCCCAGTATCATGGGTATGATTTTTTCCTTTACTAAAATATATTAATACTATTTTTAGAAAAAATAGTACTTATCTGTATAATCACATATTTCAGCTTTGCCTTTAACTCCAGGAGAAACAAAGCTCGATGATGCCAGCACCCAAAACACCTCAAAAAGCAAGTCTGACAAGAAGAAAAAGAAAGTTTCCCAAACTAAAGAAGTTGAATCGAAGAAATCTGAGGCTGCATCGAAGGAACCTCCTAAATCAAAGGAACCCAAAGTGAAAACAACTTCATCGAAAAGACCTTCTAGATCGAAGAACAAGAAAGAACAAGCAACTGTCGATCTCTCTGATGATGATGACGAGGTGGAGATAACTAAAGAACAGATCGAAGCTTCCAAAGTAACACTTCCCAAAGTCAATACTGAAGGAAGAAGGAAAAGAAAACAAGAACAAATATCACTTGTCCAAGAAAAGGAAGTCGAAGTGGAAGCTTCTGAAGGTTCTCCCACCATCTCACCATCTAAACCATTCAAACGTCTTCGAAAGAATTCTCACTCTAGTGCTCATTCACATGTTGGTGATAATGGTTCGAAGGTATTTTATCAAAACCATATTTTATACGAAATATTTCTAAGTGTCTTGTTTTAAGCATTTATCTTATTCTTTTTAGGGTATCGAACAAGAACAAGCTAATCCATCACAACATGGGCAAGACCTTCCTTCTTCGAAGACCACTTCACCAATTGCTGAAGACAAAGAAGATGAGCATGATGATGCTAGCAGTCCAGAAGGTCTTAAAGTGAATCTTTCTCAACAACAACAAACAGAAACACCCACTGATGACTTGGTAAATGATGAATCACTCAACAATGATCAATCTTATTCTGCACCCACCCTTGGAGATAATGTATCAAACTTTGCTACTGAAGATACAAAAATCACTACTCGACAAGATGCTCCTGGTGATGCAGAGATGATTGCTCAACAAGATACTCCTATGATCGATCTGGAAGAAATCGATCGATTGGCCAAAGATGATCCTTTCAACGCTTTTGCCTTGATAGCTAAGAGTAATACTCTTTTCTCAACTAGCACTGGCCAAACTTCTGATTCATCCAAGGGAAATCCCTCTGAGACTTCAAAGAACAACCTGCTAGCAGAATTTCAAAAGAAGATCATCGAAGCCAACTTGCTAGAGTTGATTGAAAAGGATGCTGGAGCTCTTGCTGAAATCAGGAGTTTATTTGAAAAGCTTGGTGCTCTCCCAACTGGTTGGAAATTTCGAAACCTGTTTAACTATCTTGAACCAATGTTGGAGAGTGCTAATCAAAACTTCCAGAAGAGGAAAACTGATCAAGCTCAAATGGAAGAGAAGAAAGCGTATCATGATCAAATTGTGATCGAACTGTCATCCTTCCAAGAGAAATTTAAAACTCTTCAGCAAGAAAGAAACAATGCGAAGCAGCAAGTGGTTGACATCGATGCCAAGATTAAAGAGCTGGAAGCTCAGAAAGCTGAAATTTTGGCTAAGGATGAAGCCAGAAATGAAGAAGCCAATGAAGCTGTTAACAAATTCAAGCTCTCCAAGGAACTAGAGTCTACCATTGCTCAACTTGCAAGTGACAACCATGCTCTCGATACTCAACTGGCTGAATACAAGAGCCAAATCGAGAAACTCATCTCATCATTTGAGATTTAGTTCTGTTTCTATTTTATTCTCTAAGACTTTTATTTTATTTCAGCCTTATCGAATATCTTGGTCTGTAATGTCTTTATAACAATTTATGGACCATTTTCTGTTTCGAATGACAATTTCTTTTCAATCATCGAAATTCCTTTCTTATTTTCTTATATCGAATTCAAATTTTATTTAAATCCAAATAAGATTGGAACAATTTCCAAGACATTTTAATGATGAGGAAACAAAAAAGTAACTTTTTTTGTTTAACCCAACAAGTTAAACTTGTCTAGGAAGTTGAAAAGAAATAAAACAAATAAATGACCTTTTAACACAGATTAATCCTTTTAAAAGAAAACCTTTAAAACTTCCCTCAGATTACAAAGTTAAGTAACCATTGGCCATCAGAATAACTGTTCCCACGTGTCATCATCTTCAAAGCAAGAAGAACCGTCTGATTGAATCACTTCTTTCAACTTCCCTCCCCTATAAATATGATTTTCCTTTTATAAAAATCACTCTTTTCTTTGTTTCGTCTGAAAAATCCTTCTTACTCAAAGCTTTCTTTCCCAAATCATCATGACCACCATTGATAATCTGAGTGATGATCTTTTAGTCAAGATTGCTGCAAAGATTGCTGCTCAAAGCAGGAAAGATCTTTTCGCCTTTCGCCATACCAGTAGCAGGCATTGGCGTGTCAGTGAGGATTCTGAAGTTTCTAGGGCTTTTGGAAATGATGTCCTCTACTTCCTTTACGACCCCAATGAATGGTACAACAATGCTATGGTGGCTCATTCTAAGTTTGCTTTTAAACTTAGACTCTGGAATCATGGCAACGCCATGTTCTGTATTCTTCGAAGCACTCAACACATGTTGGATGCTAATCCAAACATTGAAGAAATGAAACGCCTCCTCACTACTGCTATCAACGCCACTGGCTCTCTGAGTGCAAGGTACTACCGTCTTCTCATCAATGCACTCTCCATGCCTATGCCAGAAAACATCCTCGAAGACTTCGAAGATCTTGCATGGACACATCGATTGGCAGAATTTCGAAGCGACATTTTGGGAGGGACTTCAACTTATCGATTTCGCTGTCCTTGGTGGAATAGGCCCATGCCTATTTGGCTTACTAGGCGTCGTTTTTGCAACAACTACCACAACTGTGCAGGAGATGGGAGAATTGGAGGCTGGTATGCACTTCTACCTGGGCCAGATCATGAATACTACTTGGTCAATGCTTGCTTCAGGTGTCGTCTCGATACGGAAATTCGCTGGTTTCTCGATCGTTTTGGGATTGTAACTGAATGGTGAAAACCATCTTTAAATGCTTTTTAGTCTTTAAGTATTTTATGTTTTCTTTTGTAATGGTTTTTCCATTTTAAGCATTTCGATGTAACCTGCCCATCAGTTGGCATTTTTAAATTAATGCCAAGTTTTTATTTCGAATCAAATTACTCTTGTGTAATTTTAATTTCTTGTAACATCGGTTTATATTTTTTCAAATATTTACCGTTTATGCGTAGAATTCTCTGATCTTCTTGTAGTTCTTCGATCTCATACGCATTATTCGAAAAAACTCTTAGAATTTTCCATGGTCCTTCCCAACTAGGAGACCATTTTCCTAAACATCGATCCTTTTTATCCATAGGCAAGATAACTTTCCAAACTAAGTCCCCTTGCAGGAATAATTTCGATTTAACTCTTTTGTTATAGGCTTTTGCTATTCTTTCTTTTTGCTTTGTAAGCACTTCTAAAGCCATTAATCTTTCTTCATCAATATCTACTAATTCATCCAACATCATATCCAAATATTGATTTGTTGGAATTTCGATTTGTCTTTGAATTCGAGTAGATTGAAGTAAGATTTCTGTTGGCAATACAGCATCATGGCCAAATGTTAATCGAAAAGGAGTAGTATTTATAGATTCTTTAGGAGAAGTTTGAACTGCCCATAAAGCTTCATAAAGAAACTCATGCCATTCTTTGGGTTTTTTCTTTTGGCTAGCTTTTCTTTTGATTATAGTAATCAAATTCTTATTTGCTGCTTCTACCTGACCATTTGCCTGAGCATAATATGGTGTTGAAGTCAACAATTTATATCCTATTTCTTCAGCAAATTTTACCATCTTTCGACCAGTAAATACAGATCCTTGATCTGTAGTAATAGTTTCTGGTATGCCAAATCTATAAATAATAAATTTTTGAATGAAGTTTATAACTTCATCTTGAGTAACATCTTTTAGTGGAACAACTTCTATCCATTTAGTGAAATAATCTATTCCAACCAAAATATATTTGTAGCCTTTGGATGACTTAGGTTTGATTTCCCCAATTACATCTAAAGCCCATCCTCTGAATGGCCAAGGTTTCACTATTGAATGTAATTCACTAGCTGGTACTTTTTGAATTCCAGCATGTTCTTGACATTCTTTACAACCTTTAGCAAAATTTATGCAATCTTTTAACATGGTTGGCCAATAAACACCTTGTCGAAACAAAAGCCATTTTATTTTATGGCCTGCTTGATGTGTACCACAAGCACCACTATGAGTATTCGATACAGCCAAATATGCTTCTGCTTCACTAAGGCATTTAAGTAAAACTCCTTCTGGAGTCTTTTTAAATAATTCATTGCCTATTATCACATAACTCAAGGCTCTATATTTGACTTTTCTACAAGTTGTGCCATCTGGATTTTCCAAAAAATTGACTATGGGTTTTCGCCAATCATTATCATCCAAATTGTTAATGACCAAAATTTCAGAAAATTTTGCACTCTGAAGGTATCCTTGAGATGCTTCCATGCCCCCAAGTTTTGGTCTTAACAATTTGTTAGGCACAATGTCTATCGAATTACGCTTTGTTTTAATTTCAATAACCTCTTGCTCTTGTTCCTTCGAAAGTTTGTATCCAGAAGCTAATTGAGCTAAATCATTAGCTTCTTGATTTTCTGCTCTAGGAACATGTTGAACTTCAATTTGAACAAAATGTTTAAGTAATGCATTAACTATAGTGTAATACATTATCAAAGTTTCTTTGAGGCATTTATATTCTTTTGTTATTTGCTTTATTACTAATTCAGAATCACCTCTAATAATTAAACATTTTGCCCCCAGTTCTAGCAAAATCTCTAAACCATTTATTAAGGCTTCATATTCTGCCTCATTATTCGAACAATATTGGCTAATTCGAAATTTATATTTGGTTACTTCATTTGTTGGTGAAACAATAACTATACCTAATCCAGAACCATTTTTATGACTAGACCCGTCGAAATACAATGTCCATGGAAATGTTTCGATGCCCCCAGTCACAGGTTCTTCAATGGAATGATCAGCAATAAAATCAGCCACTATTTGGCCTTTCACAGTTTTCAAAGATTGATAAGTTAAAGAATATTCTGTGAGTGCCAAAGCCCATTTACCAACTCTACTATGCAGAATAGGTTTAGATAACATGTGCTTAATAATATCGAAATGGGAATAAACATAAACATCAAAAGGTCTTATATAATGCTTAAGTTTCACACATGAGAAATACAAACAAAGACATAATTTTTCACTAGGATGATATCTTGTTTCAACATCACTTAAAACTCTACTAAGATAATAAATGGCTCTTTCTACACCATTTTCATCCTCTTGTGCTAACATACTCCCTATAGTTCTTTCAGATGATGCTATATATAACTTCATCTTTTTGTCTTTCAACAAAGGTGAAAGAATAGGAGGATTAGATAAATATGACTTTATGTCTTCAAATGCCTTTTGGTGTTCAGGCTCCCATCTAAAAATTTCCTCTTTCTTTAATCGAAGTAATGACGAGAATGCTTGTGCTCTGCCACTTAGATTAGATATAAATCTTCTGAGGAAATTTATTTTGCCTAATAAAGACTGCAACTCTTTTTTGGTAGAGGGTGCTTTAGCCTCTATTATAGCTTTAGTCTTATTTTGATTGATTTCGATGCCCTTTTTATGGACAACAAATCCTAAAAAATCACCTGCACAAACACCAAACGCACATTTTAATGGATTCATTTTTAATCCATATTGTCTCATCCTTTCGAATGATAAACGTAAATGTTCTAAGTGTTTGTTTTCAGAAGATGATTTCACAACAATATCATCAATGTAAATTTGCATAAAATCTTCAATTAAATCATGAAACATTGAATTCATTGCTCTTTGATATGTAGCACCAGCATTTTTAAGACCAAATGGCATTACTATCCACTCATAACATCCTAATGCCCCTGGGCATCGAAATGCTGTTTTAGAAACATCTTCTTCAGCAATAAATATTTGATTATAACCTGAATAACCATCAAGCATACTCAAATATTCGAAACCTACTGCAGAATCTACCAACATTTCTGCTACTGGCATAGGATATTCATCTTTAGGAGTGGCGAGATTTAAATCTCTAAAATCAATACAAACTCTTATACTTCCATTTTTCTTTTTAACAGGAACTACATTAGCTAACCAATCAACATACCTTGCAGGTCTGATGAAGCCACATTTGAGGAGTCTTTCGATCTCTTCTTTTATTTTTGGTAGAATCTCTGGTGCAAACCTTCTTGGAATTTGCTTCACTGGTTTCTTGTCTGTCCTGATTGGCAATTGCAACTCTACAACCTTTCTACTCAAACCAGGCATTTCATGATAATCCCAAGCAAAGCAATCCTTGTAATTTTTCAAAAGCGCCACAATTCGATCTCTGAAGCTCTTAGAAATCTTTGAACTTATGTATGTTAGTCTTTTTACAGAACCATCTCCTATATCCACTTCTTCAAGAGGATCTTGGGCCTTCATTTTTATTGTAGATTCCATTGGATCTTCTTCAAAACCCAAAGGTTCATCATCGTAAATACAGTCTAATTTTTGATCATCAACGAGGTCATCAGAATTATTTTCTACTGAAGTATCGAAGACCTCTTCTTCTTTGGCTATTTCAGCCAAATCGAAGTTTTTCTCGGCTACATAAGCCGTAATCTTTTCCCATATGCTGGGCTCAACCATTGATCAATTATTGATATCCCACCCAGTTGGTGAGATTCCATTTGCTGAATATCCTTGGTCATCAGTAACCCTCTTGTACGAAGTACTTCTTGTCTTCAGCAAATCTGTTTCCTTTACAGGTATCTTCTCATGGCAATCTTCATTGTTCACCACTACGAAGTCATCGTCGAATGCAGTTTTCCAACGAAAACCCCATTCTGGTGCAAGTTTTACAAAGAATTTTTCTTCTTTAGTCATAGAACTTGATGCATCATTTTCCATGAATGGTGCAATATATTGAAGCTGTTTGTCAAAGTTCTTTTTGTTGATATCTTGATTATCAACTTCAGCTTTGAAATAATAACTCTGATCAGCCTCAATATTCTCTACCAAACCATCTTTCCTCCAAATCACAATCCTTTGATGCATTGTAGAAGGAACTGCACCTACAGCATGGATCCATTCCCTCCCTAATAATGCATTGAAATTGGCTTTAGAAGGAACTACCAAAAACACAGTTGCTCTGGTTATGCTTCCTACTACCAATTCTAGTTCGATAGCACCAAAAGATTGTCCAGTAGATCCCTCATAATTAGTGAGCACTACATTATGTGGTTTCAAATCACATTCATAAATACCAAGTTTCCTTAGAAAAGATTGTGGTAGGAGATTAACAGTAGCACCACCATCTACTAACACTTTGTTAATTCCAACACCATTTAATTTAGCTTGAATAAACAAAGGCTTTAAATGAAGCTTCATGCTATCATCAGGTTTTTCGAACACTGCATGTTGATCTTCGATGCAGCCATTGTTCATAACATAATAACACAGAGGCCTATGACGAGCCATTTCCTCAGTGAAATCACATTCATCATCATGATTGGCCTTCGAAGATACATCATATGCATATTCAATTGGTAGTACAGAAACCACACATATAATGTCAAGACTTGGTTCAGAATCTGAAAAAGTAGAAGTTAGAATATCATCATCCCCTTTGGGGATGTTTAAAGCAGAAGATAATGGAGGGAAAATTCTTTCAGTAACTGGTTTTTTAACCATTTCGAAAACTATTGGTTGTTTTCCCTTACTTTTGTCATCATTAGTGACATCTTTCAAAACTCCTTCCTTTTTCTGGCGTTGAAAACGGCGCCATTGAGTTCTAGTCATAGGATTCTTACCTTTATAGTTATTTTTGTAAGCATACTTGTTAGGATTAGAACTCTCTGGTTGGTCTGGAACTTTGACAGCTCTTTTTACCCATTTTGTTGGTGGTGCTGGAGGCGCAGAATGACCAGTTTTCTTGCCCCCAGAGAAAACCCAAGTATCTATAGGAGACTTCGATAAAGGAACGAACGTCTTCTTATGGTTCTTCACTTGATACTTCTCTGAAGTTTTCATCTTGTAAGGAACACCTCTTTTGTTAAAGCCAAATTTAGAACGGTTCTCGAACCACCCTCCTTTACGTTTTGTTTGAGGTTGATATCCTTCAACTGATTTCGCAGCTTCTTTATCGAACACTGCACTGCATCGAGGACAAAGCATAGCATTGGTGTTAGATATTTTACATCGGTTTAAAAAAATCAACCAAATCTTCTTCAGCCTTTGGATATGCTTTCTCCATTTCCTTGGCCAATTGATCTTCAGTAACCACTGGCTCTTCAATTTGATGGTCCTCAGTAACCATTTCTGCATCAATATTCTCTGAAATTTCCACCATATTGATAGAAATACCAGCAAACATGGATTCTGCCACATTGGCAGAAACATCAGCAAACATGGACTCTGCCTTTTTCATAGGATCTCCATCCACTTGCTGTTTTGATTTCTCTCCAAATTTCAGCATCCCTTCATCAAGAGCTTTTTGTACAGAATCCCTGAAACGAGTACATCGAGATAGGTTATGACCTAAAAAACCATGGAATTTACAAAATCCTCTTTTCTTCCTTTGTTCCAAAGGAGGCAACTTCATATTAGGTGGCACTAATATTATGCCATCATTAACTAAAAGATCAAAAATTTCTTCACTTTTAGTAATATCAAAAGTATAAGTTTTAGAAGGATATTTGTCACTCTTGGGATCTTCAGGATTTTTTCCATTGGATGGCCTCAACATTTTACAAGCATATGGAGGTCCATCTTTTAATTCTGCTAGGTTTATATCATTGTCTTCAACGATATCTAAACCCCAATCGAATTCGGGTTCACTATCTCCTATTTCTATATAGGCAATTTTTTCCTTTTTAGGAAATTTGTTATGAGTTCTAGTTTTTTCAGCTTTAAGTCTTTCAACTTGTCGAACTCTGTCTGCCAATTGGGCCATGTCTCTTAAGTACTGGGTATCTAATTTCTTTCGAACAGAATAATCGAGGCCACCAACAGCCATTTCGACCAATTCATATTCTGGAACAGAAGTAAAACATCTAGCCTTAAGGAGACGAAACCTATTGAGATAATCATCGATTGACTCATGACTTTTACGTCGAACACTGGCCAATTCTTTCAAACTAATCTTAGATTGACCCATGTAAAATTGTTCATGAAAGGCTTTTTCTAATTGGTTCCAACTATAAATTGAATGAGGAGGTAAAGTTGTAAACCAAGTAAAAGCATTTTTTGTCAAAGAACTTGGGAAATATTTCATTCTCAAATTTTCATTTTCTGCAATATTTCCTGCTTCCATGAGAAACCTAGCAATGTGTTCGACAGTAGATTCATTAGTTTCTCCAGCAAATTTGGTAAACTTTGGAATTTTCCAATTTCTAGGCAATTCAGCGTCTAAAACATACTCAGACAAAGGAGACACAAAATTTGGTCTATGTAAACCCATATTAAAACCATTTTGGGCTAACAAAGCCTCGACAATACCCGCTATATTATTCTGACCATCGAAATTGTTTCGACGGGCTTGTAAAACCACTTGATCAGCATCTTGGTTTCTATTAACCAAAATGGGTTGTCTTTCAGGTTCTGCATGAACTTGTGGTTGTACTACTTGTGGTTGGACAATATTTTCATGATTTCGAACCACTGGTTCATCAGCAATTATTTCAATTGCCCTCAAATTTCGATTTTGAGGCAATTGGGTATTTTGGATTGGTGGAGCGCCAAAGAAATTAGCAATTCTTTCCATTTGATCAGACAACCTTTGATAACTAGTGCTGGTGTCTCGAATTAAAGGACCAATTTGTTGGGTCATCATATTAACCATATCATGATTAGTTTCTTCCATAGTTTGCCTAATGGCAGCCATAGAAGCATTGGTTAAATTTTGTTGGGGACTTCTATATGTGGTAGATACCCCAGGACCAAAAAGTTGTGGTAATGAAACATTTAAATTTTCTGAAAACATATTACCACTAGTTTGTAAGCCTTGCATCAATGATGATGGCATACCATATGGCATTGATCTATGATCCCAAACTCCTTGAATAGAAGTATTATTTGGATAATCATGGGAAGTTTGGGTAACCATCGAAGGCATGGCTTGAGAAATTACTGTGGCCATCGAAGGCATGGCCTGAGACGATGTTTGAGTGGCTGTATTACTAATTGGAACAGCCTGTGATGTTCTAACATTCCCTGGGGATGGAACATCATCTTCAACCGTCACTTGATCCACATCTTCATTTGAAGATGTTGGATTTGTTTTCTTTTGGTTGTTAGCGCGTGTCATATTAAAAAGAAATTTCTTGTTTCTTAATTGCATACACAACAAAACAAACCAGAATTAAAAGAAACTCTAACAAAAACTATAAACAAAAAGCACAAACAGTCCCACTGGGCGTGCCAATTTGTTTACGTTGGATTTTCGTAAACAACCGCTGGTTTACAAATGGTAACTTGCAAGATCAACCAGTAAATCTTAGGACATATTGTGTTTGTTCTTGTTGTTAGAAATTCTGTGTCTCTGGTGTCGAAAATATAAGAAATATGATAAAAACAATCGAATTCAATCCACTTGAACTCAATCGAACTTAATAAAGTAAAGTGCAAGAACACTTAAAAAAAAAAGGGTAAATTGTATTGATTAAACAAAAGTTGGTACACAGATTCATACATTGCAACTTGTGACTCGTTTCTCGCTTCCATACGGATACTTTGAGTGTAAGTTTGTATGATGGAATTGTGACCCGTTTTTCCTATGAAAAACTACTATTTATACTAAGTCTAGAAATAACT